>NC_031779.1:2698608-2765497 GCF_001522545.3 Parus major | reverse complement strand
ACAGCCCTGATCCCTGGACACACAGCCCTGGATCCCTGGGACAGACAGACATTCCCAGATCCCTGGGACACAGCCCTGATCCCTGGGACAGACAGACAGCCCCAATTCTGGGACAGACAGACAGCCCTGATCCCTGGGACACACAGCCCTGGATCCCTGGGACAGACAGACAGCCCTGATCCCTGGGACAGACAGACAGCCCCAATTCTGGGACACACAGCCCCGATCCCTGGGACAGACAGACTGCCCCAATCCCTGGGACACACAGCCGTGATCCCTGGACACACAGCCCTGATCCCTGGGACAGACAGACAGCCCCAATTCTGGGACAGACAGACAGCCCCAATCCCTGGGACAGACAGACAGCCCCAATCCCTGGGACAGACAGACAGCCCCAATCCCTGGGACAGACAGACAGCCCCAATCCCTGGACACACAGCATCTATTCTCCCCGAGGCAGCCGGTGCTGGAGGGAACTGAGGGCAGCTGTGGCACCTCCTGCCCTGCCCCAGGCAGAGCTGTGGCTGATCCCCAAACGCTGCCCCCAGCCCCACACGTTCCCTGTGCCCCCAGTGCCACCCCTGCACTGCAATCCTTGTCCTGGCACACGGGGCACCCTCGGGACACTGCCATGGGAACCATCCCACAGCGGGACACAGCCCCCAACACTGCCAGACACAAACCAGCTGCAGCTCCATACACCTGGAAATGGAAATCTGAAACATGAGGAAAAGTTCCTAGAAATACTGTTTTCTCAATATATTTATCTAAATTCCCATGCAAATGTTTTAATCACTCTCTGAGGTGGAAATCCACCGCCTGCCCAATCATACCCCTGGTATTTGTCTTGCTTTAAAGTTTACCTGAATTTTATCTGATTTGCACTCTGCCTCTTCTACAGTTTCCAAAACATTTTGGAAATTAAATTTTGTCCAAGTACTTCCAGTTTCAGAGACTGTTTTTTCCCTCAGCAGTAAGTATTTCAGTATAATATTTTACAACTGGCCTAACTGGACTCTAAGCCTACTACACCAGGAAAACCTACAAGGTGAGTTTATCCTGTGAATACACCAATACATAATGATGAAAGAAAAAAGTACTATATTGGTACAGACATTTAGCTTTGGAGTACTTAAAAAGAACAAATGTCAGACTACATTCCCATGTCCTCTGCAGCAGACTCTTACAGGAAATATTATTTCTACCTCTTCTTTTTGTGCTGCAGTCTGTTTCCAGGATAACACTGGTTCCAATTTCCCTACTAACTGAAGTATCCCTTTACAGTTTTTAAAAAAAAAGGTAAGTAAAAAGAATACAATAAAACAATTCCTTGCTATGTGAGGAGAGACTAGATAAAATATTAGACCAAGGGGTTAAGTTTTCCTCCTGCAAACCTGCTAATTCCCTTCAGGCACAAGGCAATCTTTCATTACTTTAGTTTCCCTGTTGTATTGAAAGATGACAATTATACTTTGCTGCCTGGATATTTAACACTGAAACACATGGCCTGCCTCTGCACTAGAAGATACTAAATAGATGTAAATAACTCTCTAACTCTGTGAAAGTGTTTTCCTTCCCTTTTCAAAATGTGCTCCAATGGACACCCGAGAATGCTGTAATGCACACCTGACACACCTTTTGCCGTGTTATCCTAGTACAGTGGACACTAAATAATTACTCAGATCAGTTCCCAGAGAATATGAATACTACAAACCCAACAAGAGTCCATCAGTTCTTACAAAATTACCTAAGTGCCACCAGGGACCAACCAGCAAATGCACTCGTGAAAGGCAGGGAGCAACACCTGGCTGCCCCAGGTTACAATGTCCACATTTCCTTGAACGTCCCTCCTGGCACATGGAGTAGTTCAGAGACCAAAATACCTACCAAACAAGGCAGTATTTGGAATTATCCCACCCCTCTCCCGAATGCACACAATTTTTTTTATAGATACTTAAAAACCCAAGTGTCCCAGCCATCTTTCAGAAGTAATTTCTAAGAAAGAATTCCTTAGAGCCATTTACAATCCCAGCTATGAATCAGTGCTGTACTACTGAAAAAGGGATACACACTGTCTGTCACAGCAGGATAAAGCCTGTTTGCTTATTGCTATTAGTGTACTAGCAGTGTAGAGCTTAGAAAGCACTTGGATCAGTGCTTCATTAGTGCAAAAGGTTTTATAAATCTGCAAACCTTCAACTAATAAGAACCACTGAAACAGTCTATCAGCTGCATCATGAAATCAGTGGTCTCGTAATATTAAAGTGGCCTAATCTTAAAGGTGATCTAAAAAGGCTTTTTACCTGCCAAAGACTAACTCTGGTTTCTGTCTTTCTTCTGTAACAACTGACAACGTGACTAAGAACTAAAATCAGATAAAGTTGCATTCCATAAGTGGTTCTGGTTGTTTGTGAAGACACTCTCAGTTTGGGAGTAGACAAGTGGGTAAAGAAATGTGGCATAAGCAAGGAAGCATAAAAGAAAGAGATCTTTATTTAATTCAAAACCACATTGCTTCTGTTAAGCAAATATATAAACCTACCAATTATGTCCCATTTAAAATAGAATTTAAAAAGGAACTTCTCAATTTTTAAGCTCCGCAGCCCACTAAGTCAAAGGATATTTTTTGTTCACTGGTATACTTCCACTCCAATTTGGGTACATGAAACCTTCCCTTGGGAAAGACAAAAAGTCTTTGCATTTGTTTTGACCCAAACACTGCATTTAGCATGTGGAGTTTTGACCCCTTTGTTCTGTGATGGGACTTTTCTCAGTATCTGTGCAGATCTCCTGAGAGCTGTACAGACTCCTGGGTGGCAGCAGTTTGCTCAGAACAGCTCATCACAGAATCCCTGTGCAGCACACGGTGTTCAGGCTGAAGAGCCAGTCCTCCACTGCTTGCACAGCTTCTCAAGGTAATTATGCTTCACACCTACTGCTGTTTGATCCTTTGTGCTGACTCCTCTTCCTGCTGGCCTTGGTTAAATAGGATCCATTACCTAGTTCTGTGTTTTCCTATTATTTTTCTCTATATTAAGACTAGGTTGTGGCATATAAACAGATACAGTCTGGGTTAAAACTCTTGCCTCATATAATTTCTTGCCCTCTCATCCTCTCTCTTACAGAAAGAGATAATACTTCCCTATTCTCTGTTCTTCTTCCATTTTGTTATATGTGTTGTGCAAAGTAAACATATTTTAACATGTGCTTCAGGTTGACTCACAGACACTCTTCTACTTAAAAAGCCAGTTCAGACTTGAGCTCACATTTTTACCCCCTCGATTTCAAAGAAATTCACAAATATTTAAACCCTCAGAGCAGGTAAAAAGTTGTGTAGTTTTGGAAATAACAATAACTATGGATCCTGAAACTGTATTTTAAAAAATTTAGATGTAAGCAGCTGAGAGATCTCTAGGTTTCTACCTGAAGACTGCACAGAGACCTCCCAGATCTGTGATAGAAGTGAGCTACACAGTGGCTATCACTAGCTCACACCTAAAAGGATATGACCCTAACAGAGGCAATAAAGGAAGAAACTAAAAAAGCAGATGGAACAGAAGATTCTGCCTGAAAGCAAATGAGCAATTAATTACATAAAGAAAAATGAAAACTGCAAATTCAAGATCAGACAAAAGATTTGAAAACATTTTTTAAAAATTTAAAATCTGAGTTTCTCTCATGCTACAATTAATACAGAACTGACCAAGTTGCATCATTGATAATCTCAGAATTTAACACTGAAACACTAGAGCTTATTAATATCTCCAGAGTTGAAGGCACACATTTCTACTTTCTGATGACTAGAACCTAATATTTTATTTTCTAGCAGCAAAGAAAAGCAAATCACAAAACCCACAAATCTAGAAGTCTCAAAATACCATGAAATTAATCTTGCAAACAGAAGTGCTGATGACAAGAAATGAAGCCAACTCCTTCCCATGTGTTTATGCAGGTGTGCCATCTGCTGGAGATGGGTCATTTTCTTGTGTCAAACCTCAGTGATGGATTTTTATTATTTTAAAACACAACTAAGATTCAGCAGCAGTAGTCAAGCTTTTAAAAAGTCTATGTAAAATATACTTGCATACAGGCTGGTTGTATGTACATCAAGGAGGTCTAAACTGCAAGGATCTGAACTGCTTAACCACCACCAACTTGAACAAAATGCCACCTTCCTCAGCAGTTTATGAGTGATGGAAACAACCACAAAATACACAGGGTCTGGTAGAGGTTATTACCTCAGTCTGAAGACAAATATCCCCAATCTGGAAAGCTGCTGTAATTTTTGGATGAGGGTTTTTGACTCCAGCTCTTGAGACCCCACAGCTCCTTGACTGATGCTACAGACTACCTAAGCCCAGCTACCAGTAAGGCACACACACCATCTGCCCACTGGGAATGGATGTCTTAGGAACCTTAGAGCAGGGCAGGCTGCATAATCCTCTTTACTAATCTGTTAGTCTTTTAATCTTTCCTCATTTTTGGCTTAGGAGTCTCTTGGGCTGGCTGTGCTTTCCTAGAGCTGCAGGAATGCAGGTAACCTATCAGTGAGCACCTGTGTGAATCCTGGCAGGGAGCTCCCCACATCTCCCTGCATGCTGCCTTAAGGATATTGGGTTTGGTTTCTCTAGAACTTGGCTCCAGCTTTCCCCTGTGCTCCCTTGTTCTGGTACCAAGAAGGACAGCAAGCAATCACCATCCATCTTTTCTGTGCCATTTGTGACACTGTAGATATCTATAACATAATCACATAAGAACTTCTTCCCATTATCATGTTTTCCTGCAGGAATAGTACTAGTCTACTTATTTCCTAATACATAAGATATATCTGAAATCATTACATATTTCCCTTTCTGCTGTTTCTGAACCTTTAGCAATTGTAGCTTATCTGTTCGGAGACAGAGAACTATCACTTCACATCTGATCCAAAAGACGTAAATGACTCGGGTATTTGTACCTGATGACATTCTTTGTTCTGTTTTTGCTTGTTTCTAAGTAATTTTAATGAAGGATTTTTATGAGCTGCTGAGTACTGAACTGGTATTTTCCAGGAACTACCTATCCCATCACCAAATTCAAGGCCCACACTTCTTACATGAAGATAGAATTGAGTTCAGTCTTCCCCCTCCACTGGGTAGCACTCAACACACCCCAGATTCCACCTGCCATTTCTCACCTGCTCACATACTCTCTTCAAAATGATCATTTTGAATAAATTGCCAGTTCTTGTCCCAACTGTCCTGAATCTCTGCATGAACATCACACTGTCGCCTCACTCCTGGCCCTCTTTTTCCAAGTCATTTGAGAACATGTTGACCATCAGAGAACTGCAGAACTCTACTGGTAACCTCCCTGTTCTGCCACTGACTGATGAAACTCCACTTCTTTTCAAGTTCTTAACTGTTTTCCACTTAAACTGCAGCTGTATAGTTTCTTTTAAAAACATTAAGTAATAGACCTTATCAAAATAATTTTGGAAATCCAAATATTTTGCATCTCTTCCCAACTGGTGTCGATGGAATCAGAAAACAAAAGCTTAGCAATTTTCACTTTCAAACTAAGCAGAAGGAATTTGTCAGTGATCACAGATCTTGTTTTAATCTCAGCATCCAGCTGTTTTCATCTGTGTCTTATCCTTGACAATATACAGGTCTATTCTTTAAGAAGTTCAATATCAACCTAAGACATCTGTGCATTAAAACATCTGTGTTTCTACCACAAGAACTTTTGTTTCTGACCAAACAGAGGTCAAACATAAGATTTCCAATCCCAGAATTCCAGTGCTGAATTTTCACCCATCAGTTTTAAGGTACAAGACTGGAACCTTCTTGTTTCCAGGTAAGAAAAAGGTAACTATATGTTCATTTTACTACTGCAATGTACACAGGTTAAGATATACGGCGTCTTCAGAAAAAAACTGCTTCTATTGAAGTCTGACCTTTTGTGTCAGAGATCTGTAACTCAGGATGGCAACATGCCCCATATTGAGGGGAAACCTTTCACACCTGCTCCACCAGAAATTTCAGGGGCACTTCAGTGACAGACAGGGGAAAAAAACATATGTCTAAAATATATAGAGATAATTGCTTACTTGGCTTTAAATGGGGAATCAGACACAGCATTTTTTGCTTCCATCAAGCTCTCATATTCCTTTGCCCTGGAGGAGAAAATATTCATTATTATTGACTATTGTCTAAAGTGTACAGGATGTAAGACCAGCAAGGGAGTTCAAACCTTTGGCTTTTTCTGCTTCATAATAAAGCATTGCATTTCTGTCAATTCTGCTCTGTCATAATCCATAATCCACAGATGCTTAACTACTGGCCATTGGCCATTGACAAGTCATGATTAACATTACTACTATAGAATAACACCAGTACACAAAAGGTGTATTTAAGCTGACTTTTTAAATGGTAGAAAATTTCACAAGTGATATATAAAACTGTAGTAATCTGCTATTATAAAATATTTGTGATATAATGATATAATAATATTATAAAATGATTAGTGATATAATGCTATATAATATTATTATTAAAATACCTGAGCAATATTATTATATAAAACATTAATGACATAGACATGTAGTACACACCAGATTAGTACATCAGAGAGATTACAATTAACATATAAATAATTGGTTACATTTACAGGCACAGGAGCATTTTTTATGTAATTACTGACTGTAGTGTAACATAATGAATGTTAGGCAAACAGCACAGAAACTCCACCGACTCCTTTACTGCTGGAAACAGAAACACAACCCATTTAGTCCCTTAAAAGTATTGTTTACACTGGCCATATGCCAGAAAGCAGGAAGAGGGAGACAAGACTTTTTTCCACTGCTTGTTTTCACTCCAGCCTGCTTAGCCTGTGCCAACAGGTGAAAACCCTGTCATTCCTGGAGCAAGGCAGCAACCACAGTTACAATCCTGTACCCCATTTCTAACACACACACAATGCAAAATTAATCCAGGCACTGCAGTGATGCAGATACATTTCTCTCAGCTACACATATTAAACCTTTCTTTATATTTTCTGTTTACCCAAATGGCTCAAGTTTCCCAAAGCTACTCAGATTTTCTTTTCATTTGCTTCACCGTTCCAACTTGTGTTCCACACAAATATTGTTACATCACCACCATGTCTGATTTGTGGGTCATTAATAAAGCCATTAATCACAGCTGAATTTAGTATTAAACATGAAGGTGAGATTCCTTTATTAACCTTTTGCCTTCTTAGCCAGAAATAACACATTTCAGCTTCTGTACAGACAAGTCAGTCAAACCTGAATTATCACCCCAAAACCCTGTTACACATGGAGTGCTTTAAATCCCCTGCAAAGCCTGTACCAACTATCTGCTAAGAACACCTCTAATGCTTCCATTCAGCTCCCACCAATCCTGCTTTTCCTGTGTCAGTATCCAAATATCCTCCTGCTAGCAGCACATACATGATAACCTGAGATAATTTACTTACCTATTTATCAGTTGTTACTGATAGCCCCAGTTAAATGGCTTAGGGTTAAAAATATAATTAATAAGACTTAATTAGACTTAATAAGAGAAACTTCTCAACACATCTAATATCCCATTGATCACCATTTGTCCCCTCATTCACCTCTGCCCTTCATTGCTTTGATACTGCAAGAGTGATTTAAGAGCTAGAAACTCAGGAGTGTAACAGGAACATATTTGCTTGAAGATGTTATTTTTTTCCAGTTTAAAATACCACAGCTTCCTAGACACTGAAATGAATGTGACATTTCAAGTGCTGAGGTATTAGGGCATTCCTTGTAACTATTTATTTTCCTAGAGAAGAGCAGCAAATATGTACTAAAACATGGTGTGTAAATAATCAGCTAACAGCTATGAAACTCTGAATTAGCAACATCAAAATACCTCTGCTTTATGTTGCTACTGGACATTCAGCAAAGCCATGGAAAACTCTAGCTACCTTTGAAAAGTAAAAGCAAGCTTAATGAATAATGAACTTCATGTATATACTTCCACTGTGTTTTTCAATAGTACATCACTGTTGTAGAATGATTGTCCTTTATTATTATTATTGGTTTTAATCACAATTTTTGATGACAAATATGCTGACTCACAACAGGCTGACACATATGACCTTCAAAATACTCTGAAAAAGTTTTTCTCCTATCTATGCCAACAATAAATTATTATTTCAACCTGCATTCCAAAGTCTGACAAATCTTTGACTAAATTCAGCAGAAGCAGCCCTGGAGAAATAATTCAAACTGGACCCAGTAACAGCATTAAATCAACAGGTCATATGAATAACTCTGCATCCTGAGCAACCAGAAATCTGAATAACACTATCCAGCTCCAGCTGTGATATTCAGTTAGTGGATATGCTCATCCAAAAAGAAGAGCAGTCAGAAACAATAATATACTGTAAGAGCGTTGTGGTTTTGAAGGCTTATGTGCCTGCTAGGTGTTAATAAAACATCTCACTTCTACTGTAGCTCTAAAAATCTGTGCAAGCTTTTTTCTCTTATTTGAAACCCTTCTTGCTTAAAAAGACAGAGAAAATGTGTAACAATGACTCCTACCTAGCTGAGAAGTATTTTTAGAGAGAAATGCAAAAATATACTACAATATTCAGCTGAGCATTAACCTGATCTGGGGACCACTCAGCCATGAAGAGTGACACTGCCAGTTCATGATATCATGATGTCCTGCACATCACACTGATTTGCAGATGTCACTTTTTAGACCAAGAACCAATTGCACATCTGACAACTCACCTTCCACTTTAAGACATTTTTAACTTTCTTCTTGTTGTGACAGGCAACAAAAAATGATTAAATTTACTCATGGGATTTGACACTACAGCAGGCTGACTTCTATTTGTTGATTACTATTGATTTTCTTTGTTACTTCATTTAAAAATCAATAGCTGGAAAGAAAAATAGGCATGGTTTACACAAATTTAAACATGCTATTGTATGCTAGAGAAAGCTACAGTTTTGGCAGGGCACTGGCATCCAATTATGAGAAAAGCTCTTAACAGGTGAAACCAAGGGCTCCAGATCGATATTCAGTTTTCTTCCTCAATCAGAGAAAGTGGCCATAAATTAGGCTCATCAGTGTTATTTTCAAGACACTCCCAAAGCAAATAACTTTACATTTTTTTCAGCTTTCCACTGCACTCAGACTAGAGGACAGAAGGTAAAGTTTAGTACAAAACTTAGAGAAGAAAAAAATAAAAATAAATTGGTACTACCTGGAGTTCATCCGTGCCTTTAGTTTTTTGGCCTTCTTTTTAATTTTCTGTTTCTCCTCTCCATCTTTTAATGGTTCCACAGGAACAGAACTCTCTATCACAATGTCCACAATGTACTTTTTTAATGACAGGTGCTCCTGCAGAAAATATTGAAATTCTATTTAATGCTATACTATGTGATGGAGCTCACAGATGATCTTGCAGGGAAAAAACTAGTGGTAAATATTTAACTGAAGGTTATGAAAATGAATCCAAATCTGAAAATAAATCTTGGGAAACAGATTATTTCACACTGGAGAGAACAAGCTGTGTATTTTCTAAAAAGGGAGAAAAATTATTAAAAGCAGAACAAGAAACACTGTGCCTTCATTTCAAGAAATTGTTACCTAACAAGTATGGACATGCATTTTACTATTCACTACTTATAATGTTACAATTTATTAATAGGACTATTACTTTTTCTGTCACATTAAAAAATTTGAATTTAGGCAAAATATTGGCAAAATTTCAGTTCCACATAGAAGAAATGCTAAACAACCAGTTCAATGCCCATTACTAGAATGTATTTATACAATTTTTACTACACTGAGGTTTGTATCTGTTTTTTTATTAAAAAGTACAGATCACCACAGCTTATTAGGATAATTTATCCTTGAATATTATTATGGCCACAATCAGATGTGGTTACCTTTTGGTAAGTACCCTTAAAATTCAAAGTAAAAGGTGAAGTGCTAAAAAAAAATTATAGACAGTATTTTCCAGAAAACAAACTATATTTTCTTTCACTGATTCAGGAAAATACTGCGCCTGTTGAAAACAAAATAAATCTCAGTGAAATTTCCTGGAAAAAGACCATTTAGTTTTTGGAAAGTAGTGCTGCATGATATAACCTAGGAATATATATCTGGTGGAAACAGTAAATGAAATATCTATTTTAAATCATAGGAATGCACAATGAATACTGAATTAGTAGGTCTAATTCTAGTGAAGGAGTACTGGACAAAAGAAATCCAATCCAATCCTCTAGGCAAGTTCTAGAAGTAATGTTGATTTTCCCTTTGCTCCTCTGCCTACCTTAGGTAAGTCCCAGCACACCTGAACAGTTTTCCTCAGTGAATTGTCTGAGCTGTTCAAACCATACACATTGCTATGGATTGCTCCAGTCACTTGAAAGGTCATTTTAACAGCTTTTGTAGGCGTTTGCCCTGCCCTTAATATTCTCCATTTAGTTTTAGCAAGAAGTGTTTAATAGAAAACCTTCTCAGGGTATCTCCAGAGGCTGTGTCCTTGGAGAATGAGTGCATTGCAGCGAGTTAGTTCTCCACCAAGCTGCTGCAGTGCAGCACAAACCATCTCCATCCTGGTTATGAACCCCCAGCTCAATTTTGTCTCCTCAGAGAGAGGTATCCACAACACAACAAAATACCTTTTCCACTAATTTTCTTTTCAAAACCAGAAATCCAGTCCTTAGGTTAAATTGCACAGGAAACAGGAGGTTTGGAGTTTGACAATGTTAAAAGAAAGGACTTCCTCAGAACAGACCATGGCACTGCTGCTTTGCTACCATGCTTCAGGGTACTGATCATGTGACATCTAATGAGAAAGATATCTGTGAATTATTTCCATGGGATTTGGTATGAACATCCCTGCTTTCCAAAGGGTACAGCCCAGCACCTCCAGGAGCTATGCCAGGTCTCCCCAGTGAGATGCAGCACCTGTAACTCACAAAACTGTCCAGGGCTATCAGCACTTCTACATCTTTGTTTAACAGTGCTACTGGGATTCTGGCTCATCACATCTTCCAACTGTTATTGCTCCAAAGTGACAGCAGAGTTGAATAAAGCTCCCAGTGCACTCTGCTATGGCCATCACGCTACACCAGAGGCAGCCAGGCTGCTGTGCAGCCACACCAGGGCAGCTGTGACCACAGGGTCACACTTTTGCTGGGCATAAAGCAAGGAGACGACACTGTGCACCCCCTGTACAGACACTCATGTCTTTTTTCATCATCTTATCTGTGATTAGCTGCTGACTTGAAGAGAGCTGTAGGGTTCAAGAAGCACATTCATGCCCCAGGCTGTGGAGCCAGGAGAGCACCCACGATGGTTGCACACATTTGTTCACAGGAACTCGAGCACGATGGTTCTCAGCGTTCTCAGCTTTCACACAGGGCAGTGTGGATTAATATCAGACTTCATCCATACAGCTCATTAAAGTCAGAGCAGAGTAATAATACCTCGTGTCACAAAAACAATCACTTTCTGAAGGTACAGATCAAAGTGTGGGATTATCACCATGGGCAGATCGACACCATTCAGGTGTGAAACAAGAATAACAAATAGCTTGGTATTGGGTGACAACTGGCACCTGAGGAGGGCTGCTGCTACATCACCCTCCAGAGCAGGGGAAAAATACTTATCCCTGTGTTTTATTGAGCTCCCACGAGTTACCTGAAAAAATTAAGGTTTTAGAATCCAGTAAGTAACACTGAAGTGCAGGAAGTCCAATCCTTTAAATAATTAAACTCATGAGTAATTTTGCCTGTACACCCGTAGCTGGGCAGGTGAACAAACCACAAAAATAACCATCAGAGCATGAAAGGGAGTGAGGCACTGTTTTCAAAGAAAACTTTTGTGATCCTTTCATTTAAGCAAGAATGAACCTCATCAATATTTCTAATAAATGTAATGCAGGATAACTGGGTAATCTGGACACTTCTTCCTGAAAGTCTTTCACCTTTTTTTAAATTATTTTTTTATATAAGTAAATGCTAAGTGCAGTCAGACTTTCTGAGACTAAATTAATTTATTATTTCCCTTAAAGCATTCTGGGTTTCTCCTTATGGCAACATGAGGGGTCATCACTGGTCTGGTCCTGTGCTAGGCTGAGCACATTCTGGCCCCAAATCCTCAGGTACTGGTAAACCACCAGATCTTTGGAGAATTTAGGCCATTTAGGCCATAAATGTAAAACATTATTAAACAGATCATCTTTTTTAATGGAAACTTCTGTCATTAAAACCTGTATTCAGCCTTACCAAAAATGCTCAGTGCAGTTTCAGTTTCAGCCATAACAGTTTTAGCTGCACAATTTCTCTGAAGCTCTGTTTTAAAAGCTTATGTACAATATACTAATTTTGCTGCTTCTGTCCTACCAGAACACCTTTTTATCTCAAGATTAATCCAGAGCCAGCTACAATGGTCATTCCATATCAGATTTCTGCCATCATTTTTCGTACTTGATACTCGTCCTCTGAGCTGCACAGCTGAGATCAGGAATATCACAAAGTAAGGTCTCAGCTTTCATGAAGGTGGCAGAATCTGTGCCACAAAGGGCAGACACTTTTCTGTGCTGGGATGTACAGCTGCAAAATAAAGAAACAAGAAGTGAATGCTGCCATGGATTTCCTCATGATCACCTGTATATGTTCCTCTCTGCTCATGTGATGATGGCTCAGTGACCCATTAGAGTAGAAATGCTCCTGCTCTTTCTCTCCAGTGTTATTTCCATGCATTCTCCAAAGCTAAAGACTACTGCTAAAAATCCCAAGGTATCCTGTACCCCTCTCAGGGGGGGACCCTCAGTCTCCAGCTGAAAAAGCCATGAAGTATAAGTAAGGTAGTAAACATCCACCATGTGATATTTAATGGCATTTTGTACAGACACATGTTGTTATTGGACAGCACCATAGAACCTCTAATTTTTTATGGAGCACTGAAGTAATTTTTAGAACAACTGACATAAATTTCTGTAAAAGTGTCAATACTTTATTTATAAACAAGGTGATAAAGACTACTATTAAATGCCCATGTAAAACTGCAGTCACCACAAAGCAGACAGAAATTAGATTATTTACAAAAATGTCTGCTATTCCTTCTGTCTCCCTCCATTTTCAACTATTCTGACTTTTAGTCAAGTCATTGAAAATCCTGAAACTTTCCAAATGCAACAAATGGGCCTCATCTACAAACTACACGAGGAATTGAGTTGCCAAAACCATTACAGCTAAAGCTGGTCACCCCTGAAGTCACACTCTTGCTGGTTATTGCCTAGTCCACTTCAACTGCCTGTACCAGAAAATCTACCCTGTTAATCTCATATCTTGATCATTTCAGTTGATGAGGCATTTCTTATAACCAACGTTTTCTCTGTTTCTTACATGACATGTTTACACTACAAGGATAACAGCATTATAATCAATATCTCCTGAAATAAAAGTAATTTTTTTCAGACTCCAGAACAAACATAATTGCAAAGTTTTCCATGGACAGTGCAGCAAATGCTATAAAATGCTGAAACACTATATAACTGAGCAGGGTCCACTTCTGCTTGGATGAGGAACTTAAACTGTATTCTAAACCTCAGTAATCTGTATAAAATACAACAGCTGGACAAGAAATTTCCCATTTGACATCCTCTTCCTACAATAGCCATTCAGAGCTCTTCAGCAGCCCTCCCCATTTAGTGTCCTAATTACAGCAAGAGCATCCATGGATCTGTCCTGGGCAGATGAAACCTTGGATATGTATTTATCAAACCAGAACACAACTGCAAAATTATGTTCCTACCCCATCTTTTTGACTATGGCACTTCTTGGCTCTCTATTAAATATAAGCTACTATTCATTTCACTACTCAGAAAATATTAAATAGGAATTTTATTAAATTGTGAAGTGCACCAAACGGAATTCTTCCTTACAAAATTCCTTCCTTCTAAAATTAGAGGCAGCCTTAACACAAAAACTTATTTCCTGTTCCTTTCTGTGTAAGTAAGTGTTGCCTTTTTATGAATTGTGCCTGGGGCATGCCTGCATAGGCAGGACAATATTGCAGCAAAGCCAAGAAGGGAAGGAGAGCCTGGCTGTGGTGGTGCAGGGCAGCCCCAGCTGCAGATGCTCTGTGTTATCCCTGGCCCTCCCCACAAAGCACACTGTTCCCCCACCACAGGCAGGGCCAGGAGGCTCTGAGTCCTCAGGAGAAGCCAGGAGCAGCAGCCAGTGTACCTGGGAGCTCCTGGCACCCACTCCAAGCTCAGGGTGACAGCACTGCAGGGAGCTCCTCTGTCCAGCACAGGGCAGGGCAAGGCCTGGTAGTGCCATGGTCACCCAAGGGTGGGAACCAGGGCTCCTTACCTGGGCTCCATCATTTATAAACTGATCAAGTCACAGATGTGGAAAACCTTCCTGGTTATTGGACTTTCACCCAGAAAAACTAAGCCAAAATGACCCTGCTGAATCTCAAGAGTTTATAGGGCTTTTTCCCTCTGTTATTTTTTCATTTTCATTCCCTTCTACATTTCTGGATTCTGGCCAGAAATGAAGCAGAGATGCCAGAATACCATAAGGCTGGTTATTCTGTTATTTTTGTGTTCTTTCCAACCTTGAATCCTCAAGTTCTGAAAGAAAAGGCATTCTCATAAGTGTTCTAACCCAATTCTGCAGACCAAGGTAACTTCAAAAACATCTGTTTATCTAAATTCAGTCTTCAGGACTTCCAAACACTTGTTACTTGCCCTCTCACATCAGAATTAAAATATAAACATGAGGAAGTCTATAAAGAACTACCTGTAGTAACTTATATCACATAATAATAGCTGTCATTCATTTACCATTTTAATATAAAAAACATATATCAAACTGAGTATTTTCCATAAAGGTAAGGTATATATATTCTAGCAAATCAATAGGTAACTATTCTGAAGCCCACATATATCTTTTGGATTTACATCTCTACCTGTTTCAAAATAAACAATATCCTGTGTAACTGCAGAAAATCATTAAAAAATTTTTTCACTATTTATTACCAATGTCAGGAATAATGGTTTCTTACTCGTGTATATAATCATTTAAAGGATATATTTGCCAGGTTTTGAAGGGTTTTTTTAAGGTTCAATTCTAAATCATATTACCACAGGAATATTTGTTCATGATTTTACTACATGCTTCAACTGAACTCCTCACTATTTTATTTTTTCCTCATAACCTAGGACAATATTTAATATGGAAAACAGATGCTGAAGCAGACTATGAGTTATATCAAAAGCACACTTCAATTTTAAACAATGACAGCCTGAAACACAAATGATCAGTAATTCTTAATCATAAAGAGATCAAATACTATTATAGGACCACAAGTGATGATCCACTCCAAAATATGAACACTCCTAGAAAGAAATAACAATATGAGTTAGTAAGTGTTACTAGAGTTGCTACATGTATAAGAAACAGGTCATAAAGCAATGACTATTCAAATATTTTCTCAAAATCAAGATTTTAATTATTCACATTTATATGCTAGAAGAAGATTATTCATTTTCTATGCTTGAGAAGATGAGTTGAGACCATTAAAAAACTTGTATTATTCATTCAAAACTGAACAGTGACCTTTCATTGTACAACTAGGTTTTCCTTGACATCTGGGATTTAGGGTTTTTTTCCATGAGGGACTAATCCTTTTTAGTATGCCCAAACTAAAAACTATTTTTACTGCTAATAGTGGCTGCACTTTCAGTCACCTTGCTTGTCCACAGATTCAATGACACAACAGTCTGCCACTAAGATAAATAACAAATAATATTCTTAATAGAAGCTTCAAGTATTTCTTCATCTTTTTAGTATCATTCCCACTTGTCACCCCTAAATGTGGGAAGACAAGGCAAAGTAAAGATGTCTCTTCTGTGGGGATGAGAATTTTGCATCCTGGCCATGGAAAGCATCCCTGCAGGTGAGGGAGGAAAGCTGGAATAATTGACATTATCATCTGGCTGCAAGGACAGCTGAGAGAAAGGGGGGGATCAGAGTGCAGTTGGGTCTGCCAGAAGTAGTTTTTTTTTACTGGCTGTGAATATTCAAGGTATCCAAGCCAAAACCAGGAAGGGTGCAGCTGCTGGCAGTGATCTATCAAAATTAAAGGCACAGCCAATAAACAATTAATCATATACACTTATGCCAAGAAAAACAACACTTTATAATAAATTGAAGGTAAGAAGCTATTGCTATGCAAAGTACAAAAAACTAGAATTGATGTATGGGGTACTGAGAGACCTTCTTCAAGCTGCAACATGGATTAGACTTTATAATCATTGATTTTTCATGACAATGTCTTCTAGGACAGAAGTATTCACAGCAGAACGACGTGGCCAGAGCTCCTGAGCTGAAATGACCACAGCTATCCACAAGGTATGAAATCTCCATAAACAAAAATGGACCACAAATGCCTGCTGTAATTCCACTCCTCTAGCAACACACAACTCTGCTCTAAAAAAAAAAAATCCTTCCTTCCTCAGGAAAAAAAAAAAAAAAAGAATGAGTAAAGCCAACTCAACCAGAACCTGAGGCTTTACTGGGATGGGGAGTTCTCATTTGCAAGTGATTTACAGATTCTTTCCCCTGAGCAACAGGGAAGAAAAATGGGCTACTGTTGGAGAACTATAATCAGATGCCAAGAAAAAAAATGAACTTACTATGAAGTCTGTGGATAAAACAAACAGGAATATTTTTCTACATATGACCAAATCACATGCCCCACCATACTGTCCAGAAATGGCTGCAGTACCACCAGAGCTGGGTCAGGATCATCTCTGTGTGCTTTAATGGTCACAATGAAGCAGCCAAATGGCAAAAGAGATGAAGGGCAAACACCAGGGCAAGATGTTCTGGACACACTGACCAGAGCTCTGGCTGCCCCTGGATCCATGGAAGTGTCCAGGGGCTTGGAGCACCCTGGGAGAGTGGAATGTGTCCCTGCCCATGGCAGGGGTGGCACTGGAGGAGCTTTAAGATCCCTTCCACCCCAAACCAGACTGATTCTATGAATAAACACAGACATGTAACATACATATGAATGCTCCAGAACAGAAAAGATTTTTAAAAGCCACATACCCACAGGTATAAACACCTCAAACTCCTCTATTAGATGAAACTAAAAATGTGACCATATCTTTTAGACAGGCTACCAAAGGAGTTCATAAAACAGTTATTAATTTAAATACAAGAACATGAAAACACTGATTCAGAAAGGAAAACGAAAGCATTTTTTCAATACTGTGAAGGCTAAAGCAATTAAACAATAGTTATATATAATTTAATTGTAATGAAAACATAGTGTATTGAAAAAAATAATTAGCAAAATCCTGGCACCACCATGTGTCTAGAAAAGAAATCTCTTTGTAAATACAGATGAAGAGCAGCAAGGGTCAGACATTAAACTATCCCCACATCTTTTTCCCTTAGTAATTTCCTCTGCAAGAAATAATGAAAGCAGCATACACCTCTAGGAAAGCAGCTCAATTTCTTTCAGAAAAACAACTCCTCACTCCTCAAATCTAAAAATCTTTTAGAACTTCCAAGTGCTGTGGACACAAGCCCTGCCTGTGTGTGGTGCTGGCTGTAAAGCTCACCTGGCTGGCACAGCACAGGTACCAGCCCAGCTCTGCTCAAGGCTCCCAGCATTACCCTGCCAGGGCTGGTGCTGTACCCAGGGCAGCTGCCAGCACTGGAGGCACTCTGTAAATCAGAGCTGGGCCAGGACAGGCTCCCACTGCAGCCCCAGCCAGCTGGGCAGCCACACTCCACAGGGAGCTTTAGTCACTGGCCAGCAGCTTTTTCTAAAGGAACGTGGGTGGGCTCAACCCACTGTCTTTATATAAATCCTCACATTTTAACGCTGTCAGTCTTCAGACAACAATCACCTCTCTGCTCCATCATGGGATTATGTTCTCATTTGATCTAAATACACCTCTTAGAAGTTCTTTGTTGCCTTTATATAATGACAATAGAATCAGTTTTCTCTCCTGATTAAAAAAAGCACATTTTTCACATATGCAAACAACAGTTCATAAATATCCCTCCATCCTTCTCTGGAATACATAAAACTGTAGCATGCAGCCTATATATATTAACCAAACCCTGAAAAGTTATCTATTGCATCTAGTTTTTAGAAGAGCTTTTAATTTATTAGAAACATTAATAGACCACATGGAATGACATGATTTATATTCTGAAAGTACCTTTAAACCATGGTATTTAAACGCCAGGAGATAGAGAATGAGCTGGGACAATGGTTCAAAGGGAGCTCTTGGGTGTAATTCTCCAAACAAACAGGAGAGACAAGAAAGGCAAAGGCAAAAGGGAAAGCAGAGGAGCATAAAGGTGAATCTGTAGGAGCTACAAGTGGGAGAAAACAGATCTACAAGGTCCTTGCAGAGACCCTTCAGCCTAATGAAATCACCAGGTGTTGTCCTATGGCTTTTGCAGGCACCTTTTCAGTGAGGCCTTTGTGTCACACAGGCTTTAATTCAGCAAAGCAATTAGTGAGGACTACCAACATACTAATTGATTCCAGTGAAGTCAATGAAAGCAAATTGCTTACACTGTTTACATCTTTTGCTGAACTAAAAGCAACGTGGATGTTGAGAGAGGGGACGGGAAATCAATAGCACAGAAAATGGCAGTGCAAAAGCAGGCGAAGCTGAGAGTTTGATGGAAGCAGCCAGGCACTTAAGAGAGAGATAATGTAAGGCAGGACGCTCTTACTGCACTGGAGATAATGCTGAAATGATGTGGGGCAGTGGCAGCATTGAAAGCTTCAGAAATATACTGAAGTGACTTGAAGCCTGCTGCAAGTTTTACCACCTAGGTGAATTAATGTATCTATAAGAGGCTAGACAAAAGCAAAGTTACAAAGGAGGTAACCAGTGTGAACAGAACTTAATTTGCTTTTACAGGATAACCACTGTTAGAAAACCAAGAGCTATTTACTGTAAGATAAAGCTACAGCTGTTTCAGCTGCAGACTAATAAAGCCCCAAATGCAGAAAACCCAAAAGGCTGCCACACAGTGAAGCTGCCACACAATCTGAGAAAGAACTTCATGCTTTTTCATTTTTTATCTTCATTCATAGCAAAACTGTTCTCTTTGTGCATTTCACCTCCACAAATGAATTCACCTTCCTGATGGTTTAATCCCAACTGTCAGCTCCTGCACCAGACATGCTGGAATTAAGCACAATAAGCACTTAATGCCAAGCCAGTGGGACACTGCTCCAACATAAAGTCTGCTTTACCTCTGAAAATGTCTCTAAAATTAGAGGTTTTAGACACTACAGCAAAGAGAATAACCCTAGAATACATCTTTTTGTTTGTGGTATGATCAACTCCCACCACCCACCTGGCCTAGAGGAATCAGTGTCCATGACCATTAAGAAGTTTTAACTTTTTGCTTACAGTCAAATCAACAAAGAAAAATCCTTACTGTGTGAAGAGAAAATATATAATCATTTGTTTAAATCAGTTTCCAAAGTCTTGAGGAAATACCTAAATCTGAGGTACTGATATGGACAAAATTTAAGTATTTAAAATCCTATGATTTCTCAAGTAAAAGTAAAGAAATTCTATGATCAGATTAGAATTTTATAAAAGCTTTCTTTCCAGGCAGCTAGCTAATATACTGAACAGGCTGAACACAAAATGAGTCAAAGATCAAGAGTAAGTTATGTGAGGTGTCAAGTGCATAAGGTTAAAGGTGAAATTTTATTAGGTCAAAGGTGATATAAATAAGATCTTTTATGTCAAAGAAGAAGGGTCACAGACAAGACATATATAATCTAAAGACATCACAGATGACAAGTAATAACTTTAAGTAGCACAAGAGTGTTCTCACTAGAGTTACCTTCACTGACTAAAAAATTGAAAACCTTGATAAGTAACTAACTATGACTATTACAAAGCTTCCCTGGAATAGGGGTTCACTTCTGTAAAATATTTTGGAATTTTTTTTCTCAAGTATTTCAAAACTTGGGAAGTTACTGAATGTTTTAGTTGTGAATAAAGGGATACACAAAGCAGATTGCTCTGATTAGTAAAACTGCTTTCTTACTTTACACTGCCCAGATCTATGAGTGTCTTATTACCGCTCTTTGGGGAAAAAAAAAAAGTAATAAAAAGCAGAGAAGGCCTCAGACCTAGGAAATTTCAGGTTATGATAATATAGTTCAGAATTTTATACTTGGACTAACTGAAATACAGGCATAAATAATATATAAAATACCTAACAATGGAAGCCTCCATGCACTGCCAGTGTGTCAAATACTATGCATCATCCTGAATAAGGATATTGGAACCTGCTATTGTAAGATCAAGTTAAAATTGTTCTCTCCTTTCTCTCCTGTAACAAGATTTATTCAAGGAATATATATATTTAACCTTCACCTAGGTCTTAAATTCTCATCAAAATGTTTTGCTGAGAAACCCTGGATTTAGGCACAAAAATCAGGATCTTTGTGCCCTCTAGTGGAACTTCTCTTTCACCAGCTGGATGCAAAAGCAGCTGTCAGTACCCAATCCCACTCTCCAGAAACTGGAATTGTTCAGCTATCAGATTAGATGTGGAGAGCATGTAACACCCAGTGACAAGGAAATCCAGTTCACTGTTTTCCTCCACATTCCTCTGAGCCAGCTGCCCAGCAATAACCACACTTTGGTCACCAGTGGCCAGACAGGTACCAGTAAAGGCCAGAGAGATCCAAGAAGATGTCAGTCAATACAGGGGACTGTCCTCAACAGGACAGATTCTGGGAAATCTCACAGCTGGTATTTCCAGGAAAACAGGTGCAGTATGGAGATTTCTCACATACATACACTAGGTAAGCCTAAAGGCACCTAAAATCCAAATCCAAAACCACACAGCTCCCACTAAGCACTATCCAAGAGGAAAAAAGAAACTGAGAAACCAGTTTGTGTCCTCTCATTACAGCTGGGAAGGGGCAGGAACATCCAACTCCACAAACATTTATTCCTCCAGACTGCTGTGCCTCTCCAGTTACATTTTTCTGCTTTTTAAGTGATAACCACACCTCTGTGGATTTCAGTACTTCAGAGACCTAACTCTCCAAAGCTTTTTAAAAAGGAAAACACATTACAACCAGACATAAGAAGCTGAAAAGAGGAGATTTCAGTAAAAAAAAAAAATAGTAAAAGAACTGTGAAGGAAAGTGAAAAATCTGAACTACTGGACAGTGTCAACTGAATCAGCTTGGATGGAAAGAGATTTCCAAACACAATTAAGTTCAGTCTGAATCAGTGCTGAAGAACTGGCTTGCACACTATTTCCTCCTAACACCTGACAGATATAATACAGTAATTCACAAATTTTTTGGATGTGGCAGAACCCAAATTCTCATAGAAAAAGCCTTGACTTAATACTGTAGTTGAATTCTGGCAGCAGCAACAAAAAATTAAATGAGACAACTATGCAGGTGTCTTTTCTAAAAAAGAGTAGTCTCTTAGTAAAATATAAAATGTCCTCAATGCTTCCTCAAAATCACCCTAAATGCCAACTCTTCTAAAGAAGCTACTGAAAAACTATTTTTCTTCTTAGCAATATTAATACTTCCAAAATGTTTTAAGTCTTACATTTTGAACTAATTTAGCACTGTAGTTTTCAGCATTTACACTTGATGCACAGTATAAGCACATCTGCTCACCTACAAAAGGACTATGGGATTTTAAGCAACAAGAAGAAGCAAAGAATATAGCAGGATGGTGACAACTGTAATGTGTAAGATTTTTAGGATGAAAAGATAAATGTAGTGACATAAAAAATGCCTTTGATTAACAGAAAAGCAGTCAGTCACATCAACTTCAAATGGCAATTGCCTGCAGTATGTGAATGTTCCTTTCACTGCTTTTCATTGGTAGCCTGCTATGACTCCCATGCTAACAGAAACAGTTCTGCTGAACTCCTTTCTCAAGACTTTCATAGGCTACTCAGCTGAATGGCATTTAAGACCAGAATATAGAAAAACAATACAAAACTTACCACTTCTTCATCTGAAAGCTCTCGTCCTTGTATACTGCTGTTTTCTCTCACAGCTTGTTGGTGTTTCTTCCCTTTAATGTGGCTGAAAAGATACACTTCTGATGAAATCTGTAATGACAATAATTTAATAGTTATTTTTCCTCTGCAAATGCCATAATGTATAAATAACACTACTTCAAACATAATAAAAATATGTCAGTTTATCAGGGGTGTGTTCAGAAATTCAAGCACAGTACTTTACTTCTCAACCTAATTTACATAAGTATCTTTTATGCAGTATTTAACAGTAAATTATAGAATGATTTGCTGGCCAGGAGTGTAGTAATAGATTAAAAAATAAGTTAGGCTGTCCTCTTATTTTCACTTTGATCTAATTTCATATATTGGAGTTTCATTCTGAAATGCATGATGAGTGAGTACACAAGACTCCAGCCTGCTGAGCTTGAGTTTCTGTTCCAGCACTGCCTGAGGTGATCCCATGCAATCTTGCTTAATGCAGCAATTGAAAAGAAATAATGCTCAGTGGCATATAAGGCTCCAATAATGCATTCTCTGCAAAGCAGTAAAAACAGTTATCAATAAGAGATCTCTCATCTCTGGCCCAGTGGCTGCGTGGCTTCTCTCCCCCACCATTCCTGGGACAGGGAGGGCAGGCACAGGCAGAGAGCCCCTGCTGAGGTTGGGACACTGACAAGCAATGTCACTGGCTTCCAACAGAGACCAAAAAATCAGACACCAAAGGAAGAGAGGAGACAAAGTGAACACTCCTTTTCTGTCTGACACTTCTAAGCATCCAACCAAACACAATTCAATAACTTGATGTGGTTTCTCTGTGAATTTCAGTCCAATGACACTTAACCAATTAGCCCCTGAACTCACAGTAAATTCAAATATCCACAGCATCTTAGAAAAAGGTGCTCCCATCTACAGGATGGGACTACATCCTTTACTTTGCTTTAAATCTATCTTTTAACTACCTTCTTCCATCTGATGCTCCTGAGTTCTTGCTTCTCTCAGCAGAGACAGCCAATAACTGAGCACTGCCCAGTCTCCATTCTACACACAACTCTACAGCTCTTTTAATCTTCCCTAACCCACCTGATTCATAGACAGAAGAATAAGATGCACTTTTCACAAAAAGCAGAGCAGGGATACAGTAAATGTGCAAGTGAGTGAAGCAGAACTTGTAGCTTCATGGCTTGGATTGGCCTTGCAATTCCAGCAGTATCCCCTGTGCCCAACTCACCATGACATTGCACAATGAGCACTGCTTCTTTCGCTCATACGGTGTGAGCTTTGGTGCATAGTCAGTATTAGCATGTCTTCCACTACTGAGTTCAGCTGCTTTCTCTTTCCTCTGTTCAATTTGTTCCATGTGCCTTCTAATACTTTCATCATGCTGAATGGAAAATAAACAAAGTAATGAAGAGAAAACACATTGAAGGACAGCAAATGGAATTGAACTGTGCAAAGAAATAGTGATGTATTTTTCAACTAATGTATCCTTTTTATACCTTCAACTGAATCTTCTTCTGCAGTTCTTCCATGGCTTCTTGCTGAGCTGCAGTAAGAGCTGCCAACCTCTCTTCTCGATCTCTAACCAAAAGATAATAAGTATAGGGAGAATTTGTATCAATGTAAAGCATGAATAATACTGACACATTTATGTTTGGAATAGGGAACAAGAAAACCCAAAAATTAAGTTGAAGATGGTTCAGTAGAAAAGAAAAACAACAAAAAGCAACTCAGGTAACAGATATATATATATATATATAGATATAGATATAGATATATATATCAAGTAGTTCACAGGCAGCAGAATTAATGAAGCCTGATTTCCTGTCTCTGTGCTTCATAAATGTAATCTTTGGTGTGTGCAACAACCTGAAATCAAATTGATGCCAGGAAGTCCAAAAGTTTCTGGAGAGTGGAAGAAATGGAGAACATGGGTACATTAATCTTGTTTCCTCTAAAAACTAAGGTGAAATGTGAAAAAGACAAATTATTACAAGGTCTGGTCAGCAATAAAACTAAGATGAATATAATAAAATACAGCCTTACAACTTCTGTTGTGCATGTATGTAAGGAACACAAAAATATACAACAGAATTTATGATGACTCACCTGATTTCTCCCTCAAGCCATTCATCAAGAATCATTATTAACGCTACTTTTTAAAATCCTAAGCCTGACAAGCCAGGAAGGTACTGCTGTTACAGAAAAGGTGCAGTTTGCTGGGGAGGAGAATGGTGAAGGGAACCAAAGAAACCATTGCAAAGTTACCTGGCCCTCTCCCGTGCTGCATCTTCTCGTGCTTTTTCCTTCTCTTGCCTCTGCTGCTCAATCCGTGCTTCCTGCTCCTTCCTCTTCATCAGCAGCTCCTCCACCCGGGCCTGCCGCTCCGCTTCCAGGGCTCTCTTGCGCTCCTAGCCAGGGAAAAGGGAATTCTCACTGCTCTTTTAGGCATAAAATACACAGGAATTAAGAGAAACTGTACTTTAAAGTCTGCAGAGCCAAAATGAAACACAAGCCTGTATTTTGTTGTGCCCCTGCAGCCTGACTCATACCTGAACTGCCTCGTCCCGTGCTTGTTTCTCCTCCTGCCTTCGCTGACGCTCCTCTTGCAGCTCATTCAAGCGCTGCTCATATTCCTTTAGTTTGTTCAGCACATCGTGGCGCTTGTTCTGAGCTTCCAAAGTGTTTATAAAAGCAATTTCATTGACCTGAAAACAATCAGAAAGCATAAGAAAAGACCCAAGAAGTTGAAATAGGTTTCATCTTCAGGAATTTAATTTGTTACTTATCCACTTGATAATTAAACTTGTGGGACATTTCTCCAGAATGGGTTGGAAAACCATCAACTTGGGAATAAGTCTTCAGGTTTTGTAATGACTTTTTATTGTTTTGTTTGTTTTAAACAAGGCAGCCCATGGAATATAAAAAGAAAATTTGAATTGTATCAGAGAAACAAGAAACTTTGGGTAAAATACAGAAAAATTCTCTCTATTGTATTAGCATTGAAACCTCATTAGTCCATTCTCTTAGTCACAAAGTGTGCAATGTTAAAACCCAGATGGGTGAATCAGGAAAATACACAAGTGCTGGCAGAATCCAACAGGGCTTTTGAGCTAACTTTAAATACCTGTGTACTTACAGATCAAAAAAGTGAAATTATACATAGTATGAGTAAGAAAAACCAAACAGGCTTGTGGTCTAATATTTCTTATCCATACAGGCTGTTTCATGAACATGTATTATTTTTTTCAACTACAGGACAGTGTAATACATAAGAACAAAAAAAATTATAAAATGTTAACTTGAAAGAACTTTAATGTGTACACTAAATAAAACAGGTAGAGAACACATACAGACAGACAAAAACAGATCATGAAAAAGGGTGGTAGGATCATGTTTGTAACTTTGTTTACTGACTAGAATCCATTTACAGAGTGGATTTTACAGGTCAGTAAACAAGCAAGCACTGGGAATTTAGATAACCAACTGGGCAGCAACAGTTACCATGGTCTGCAGCTATCCTACTCATCAGCTGTTTCTCTAAAGCCTTCTGGCCCAATTAACCCTGATTTCCAGAACACAAGAACCTCACGAGGCAGCAGACCCCACACACTTAAACACACACGATATTTGAAACATCTGCTTATCTAGGGAACTACGGCAAGTGTGATTTAGTTAATATAATTACAGAAGTCACACTGGTGTAATGGAACAGTAATCAATGTACAGCAGACTCAATTACGTAGTCTAGAAATCCTTTTAATCCAAGAGAGAAATAGCAACTAAGTAAAAAAGTGCAATCAGTTTTGTTGAGCTTATCTTGAAACACAAATGAACAGCTGCATCAATCACAGCTGGGACACATGCTCATATAATGAAACAGTTTCAAGGAGATGTATGTATCTTTGCTTGGGAAAAACAACCTTTAAAATAAAAAACTAAATTTCTGCTGTATTTGGCTGGGATAGAGTTAACTCTCTTTGTAGTAGCTAGGATGGGACTATGTTTCAGATCTGTGCTGGAAACAATGCTGACAACACAGGGATGTTTTAGTTGCTGTTGAGCAGGGTTTGCACAGCATCAAGGCCAAGGGACCAAAGGGATACCTGAGACCACAGGACATCATGTGCAGCAACAAAACTGGGGGGAGGTTGGTGTAGGGCCAGTGCCGAGGGACTGGCAATTGTTTCCTTTTGCATTACTTGTCTTTCTTTATAATTTATCTCTCTTTGTTATTTTCCTTTTTCTTAGAACTGATTTTTCCTCACTCAGTTATTAAACTGTTTCTGTATCAACCCATGAGATTTCTTCCCTTTACACTTCTGATTCTCTCCCCCCATCCCATGGGACAGGAGGCAGAGTAAGTGTGTGGTTGTGTGGTGCTTAGCTGCTGGCTGGGGTTAAACCATTAAAAATTTTATCAAAATAGTATGAATGAAGCCAACCAAAAAGCATCCATCTAGTGACTGCCTTATGGAACTATGTACTGAGTCAGAAGAGCACTAAACATACTTTATTTAGAATAACTGCAGGTCTGTCTATTCCCAGCTGCTCAACAACAGTGGTACAAAACACAGCAACACAACTACTGTTTAAAGACACAGAATGCTGGATCTGGAGCAGCGTTTTAACAAAGGAGAAGAAAAATGAGCTCCCCCATGGAGCTGGAAAAGCACAGAATTGATTCTCAGATCTTCTAGTCCTTCCTGGAGGACTAGGCATCACCAAAAATGCTACCACACTCTGAGGAACAAAAGCAGCAAGATAACAATCAGCTCCTTATTTCAACTCATCATGATGTCTAACAACAGCTAATTAATTTTAAGTCATATTAGAAAAAAGTGCACCATTCAAACATCAGCATTTATCCGCTTCATGGCTTGTAACCTGCACTGTCCTTCACAAACGACTTTGGAGCACTCTGAGGTACAACATATAGAAAAGCATAGCTACTAAATAGTTCCTTTGAAAACAAAATCACTTACCTTGGCTTCTTCCTCTTGTGCTTTTTTCACTATTGCTTGTAGCTGCACTTCACGTTTGAATTCCGCATGGAGTAACTTCTCCTCCATCATCCTGCGCCTTTGATCTAGCAATTCTTCTTTCCATTTCCTCACATCTTTCTCCTACACACAAAGAATCAATTCATTAGTAACA
Source organism: Parus major (assembly GCF_001522545.3). Classification (NCBI taxonomy): domain Eukaryota; kingdom Metazoa; phylum Chordata; class Aves; order Passeriformes; family Paridae; genus Parus; species Parus major. The sequence goes on along the minus strand of NC_031779.1, from coordinate 2,738,262 downwards.
CAGAATCTGACAAGGCCTGAATTTTCCTCAGGATTTTCTAATCCTTGAAGCTTTCTTCACAGCAACAAAGTATTTTCATGCCCTACAGAAAGCCTGCCCTAAGTTTAACTCGAAGTACACTGCTTCAGTTTAGTGAGTTTACCATTTCTGTTAGATATGTGCAATGCATTTTTACTCTTGTCATACCTTCCCTGAATCTGAGATTATCTCCTATAAAACAGCCAAAAAGTTCATGATTTTAAATAAAGCTTTTTTTAACTGCTGTGATGCACAAGACAGCTGTGAAAACTATGTAAACTCATACTCAGATTGACAACTTCATTTCACCACTAGTTTGAATCTCTTACATGTCTACAATGTGGAAAAAAGTTCTTTCCTGACAGGCAGCAGAGCAGCCCTTTTTATCACAGAAAGCTTACCCTCTCCATTAATTTCTGAAGCTTCAGTGTCTTTTCTTCACGTAACTTTTCTCTCAGCTGTTGAGCTTTCATTTGTTTCTCCTCATGCTTCTTTTTGGATTCTGCTATTGTTCTTTAAATAAAAACCAAAGTAAAACAAAATCAAGTTAGACAATATTAACTGACAGTATAGCAAGCATTTCTTTGCCATTTCACTACGAGAAAACAAATAGGCCACTGGAGGGCAATTATTTCCTGTAAATGCTTATATTGTTCTTCTAGACTTCTGTATTTGGTGGACAATGTAGCAAGAGCCTACACATTAAAAAACAGAGAGAGACTTCTGTAGCACCTTCCACCCAGAGGCTTAAACAGAGTAGATTTATGAAGTTTCCAGCAGCCATTGGCTGTTTGTTTTCCCTGGCTGACCCAGGCAGGTAATAACTGCAAGACCTTTTGCGAGAGGGTGACGAGAGTTTCTCGTGCATGTGGATCCCGTGGCCAGGGGGACGCGCGGGCTCTTCCTCCACTCTGTCACCCCAGGAGTTGCTCTGGCGCCATGACTCACGAGCTGTATGGATAGATAAAAAGGTGGGAATAATTAAACACACTTTTCTACAAGAAATGCCAGTAATAAGGATTAATTTCTCTAGTTCTCTCTCAGATGGGTTTCCTTTGGCCTAGGTGCAAATACATACTGAAGCATCCTTAATACCTGTCCTTTTTTAATGCTTAATGATTTTATTACACTTTTATTCAGAGGTTAATATAAATCTGGACTAAAAACCATAAAATTCTAATAGAGAGATGCAAAAAGAGAACTGAAGAAGAAAGAGACACAGAGACAGTTTGAACACAAAGTCCATCTTTCCTCAGGAAACAGAGAAAATAACTTGGAATGTGTTGGGTAAACTTCTGAAACCTTAACTGGCCATGAATAAAACGGGCATTTTTCTAAATTTTTGCTGTTATTTCCATGTAAGCACAGTAATATATAAAAATTTACCCTCATAATCTGCCAGAACATCATTCCAGTCCATAGACAAACCACAGAAGGATATGCTTCCATTGCCGATATTAGCCTGAAATTCAATATAAACGATACAGTAAAAACATAAACCTTAACTTGCAGGTGGCATACACAGATTAAACAGTGCCAACTCATCAACACCTATATTCAGCAATGCTTCCAAACAGAACTGGCCACCACAAAGGCAGATGCTGTTCCTGCCTGTAAAAATGAACACTTTTGCTTCACCTGCCCTCCACAATAGCAATCAATGTAACAAGTCCCAACTCCCCCTGCTTTGCACCCAGAAATAGGCATCAGGACACTGACTGCAAGCTCAGAGGACTCTGTACCACCCAGCAGCACTGTGCTGCTGAGTTTAGCAAGACTAAATATACCTCAGTATGGGATAATTAATACATGGCACTATTTCACACATCAAAAAGGTTACATCAACACCAAAACAAACACTGAACAAATTCTATATTCATTCTCCACTGAAAACAAAGCCTGGATCTGGGTACTGTGAAATGAACTGGACACTCACAGAGAAGTCACTGTCATTGTCAGTCTCAATGTTAATGTCATTGTTTTCCTCTGCCTCAATCTCTCGGGTTAACTGCTCCTCCTCTGCAATAGCACTGGCAATGGCTTCTTCATTAGCCTTCTCCAGCCGATCTGCTAACTCTTCTTTCTTAGCAAGGACTTCTGCCATGGACTGGAGGAAACATGACACCAGAAAAACCAAAATCAGTGGCAAGCACAAAAAGGAGTATTCCACATGGCTAACATGAATTATATGGTATTTTGTTCACTTTACTTACACTTTTTTTACTGATATATTTTGTGAAGGGAGCTGCAAATATAAACCCCACTAAAAGTGTTAGCAACTATTAACTCATTTATTAATTACATGAAACACTTATGAAATGAATTATTCACGTAATTCAAAAATATATTCTACAAACACTGTCATTAAAAGCATAAAGACAGTTCTCCTGTAATTACTGTTTTAAATACCTACTCTCAAGGCATACTCTGAGACACAAGTGCATGCCATGCTGTTACCTCTACAGAAAGAACCATGCTCCAAAGTATTTAAAGATGGAAATTATCTGCATGAACTGTATCTGGAAAACTTACCATAGTTAATACAATGGAATCTCAGGCTGTACAAGAGAGTGGGGCAAAAATGTAAGCCTGGATATGCTGATTGTCTTTTCCTTCTCTAGTGTCCAGCATTAACCACTCCACTTCCACTCCAGTACCAAACAATGTGCCACAATATACAAACTGGTGTTTAAAGCAGTCTGATCTGGAGCAGTAAAATGCTTCCAAGAGACATAGATCCCACCAAGCTGGCAGCATCCTGAACTGTTAATAACTGAGCATCTGAAACAATGTTAGTGGATGAGATGCTTGAAATCTGTTCTAAAAGCAAACAGGTATTCAGCTTGAAAATTATCTAGCAGGACTCCAGTTGGCAAAAGTTAAAGTGATTTACAAGAAAACTTCTGCAAATCAGGACTTTAATCTAGTTTCTGAAAAACAAAACCAAACCACAAACAAAACCAAAATAAACACAAATCCCTAAAAACCCAAACCAAAACAAAGCACCTGAATATATAACCTGGATTTTATGTAACATTAATGCAACTCCACTCAGAGAATCACAGTGAAGCAGACACACCCTGAGATCTGCAGAATTGTCCAGACAGGAAAGGACACTCTTTTTGTGAAGCCAGATAAAAACAGAAAACTGACTTAGTGTTTTTTGCTTTAAGAACGCCATTCCTTTAAATTGCTTGTTGTAAAGGAAGACCCAGCAGAGCAGCTCAGTGAGGCTTAAAAGGCAGAGGTCTGACTTTGTTTTGTACAGAATTTTGACATCACATGTTTTCCAGTTTGAATGATGAGCAAAACTGAAGGAAGATTTTAATGAGAGTCTAACTTAAAATGACTGCTAGTGGAAGGAAATGAAAAATTAGCACAACCATTATTAAAAGAAGTAATGAGAGCACAGATCTCTTTGTTTCAAGTAACATGATTCTCTTTCTAGTTTAAGTTCCAAAACTCTACCGGAATTAAATTCTATAATGAAAAGTATCTGTGCAACAATTTATTTTTCCTACAGTAAGTACCCCATAGATTTTTCTACAGTTTTTACATAAGGCTAACAGTAAACACTGTACAACAAACCAAGAAAATTAAGGCTTAGATTTATTATTCACTCACAAATCTCATGAGATTTCTTACCAATCTGGCAGCACTCACATTTGAAATATCTGAGGGATCCATTTCAGTTTCAGATTTAGCTTTTTCTGTTTGATGCCAGTCTGTAGTGTCAGTGCTCTGGGGGGAGGCTTCATTCATCTGCAAAGCTTTTGAACTGCAGTCAGTACTGGTGAGGGCTGGAGGCATCTCAGGAGCTGGTTCTAAGGAATCCCCTTGCAATGCTGCACCAGTGCTCCCATTGGCTTCTGAGACTGTGAACTAACAAGAGACATTTGCAAAAACAACAAAATGGAACATACTGATTTTTAAAGTCAGAGTAAAATTTAAGGAAATACCTAGCAACAACAGTGAGTGAAGTAAATAACTTCACTTATTTCAGGTGCTCATTACCTTGCAAAAGTTGGATCTTTCTACCTGGAATCTATGTATACGATGTGCTGAATGCTGATTTTTTGGAAAACATGGAAATGCTGTCCACAGTGCCCTGATTTTAATTAGTCTATTTTTGATGATATCTTACTGCATTTCCATAAATGTAACTAAAACAACCATTATTTTAAAAGCCTTTTCCAATCTGGTTAGTTCATAAAAGCTCTAGCCAACACCTCCTCTAGAAATGCTCTGAAAAACAAGTTGAAAGATTTCAGGTTAGACAACAGTTTAAAATGATGCACTGACCTGAGTCCTTTCAGTAAGGGGACCCTCGGAGTGATGTAAAGGATCCTTCTGTGCCAGCTCTGTGCTTTCAGATGCAGCATGGCCAATGGCTGAACTCCCATGCTTGTTTTCTGCTGGTGGTGAAACTGTATTTTCCTTGTCACTGTCACCTCTGGACTTCAGTGATTCTGCAGCTACAGGAGCTTTTGTTGCCACAGCTGTGGATCGAGATCGAACGGGCCTTCCACGCTGAACTGTTTCCCAGCCCTCTGCATCCTTTCGATCTACATGAAATAAACACCCCCATTCTCAGACAGGAACACTTACAAACAGAAGCATTAGAAACAACTATTTTATTACAGTATTACAGAAGTTGTGGGAGAAAAATGTTCTCTTTAAAAATCAATACCAAAAAAATCAATGACACATTCTTCAGCAAAGCTTTTTACTTCAAGGACTGCTATTGGTATTATAGACACTGGACAACTCCCTTCAGGGGACACATTCTGTTACTGCAGTGTGAAACTACTCAGACACAAAAAGGCAACATGTGCTTACACTTGCCATGCTTTTTCCTTGCTATTTCATGAGATGGTAAAGCACAACAAAGCAACCACACTTGTTCTTTGCAGTGACAGTAACATTAGAGGCCTTTTGTGAAAGTGCAAGCAAGACATAATTGCACAACTTAGCATGGTAAGCAGAAATGTGGCTTACTATCCTTACTATTCTGACAGTCCTTTCTTTACTTCTTTTTCTATTTGTTTCACTCTGAGAACAAAAATACACAAATTGGTGTCAGATTGCAGAAAACTGCTTTTCCTGGATTCCAGAAAATAGCAAAATGTTGCTACAGTGGGACTGCAAACTGAAGGAGAAAACAGAAAAGCAGTTTTCTGCAGTTTACTTTGATTTCTATATAGCTGTTACATAGAACTTTCTGATCAGCATTTCTGATATCTGATACTGGTACATCCTTGAAAACCATTTAAAGTTACATTTGACTGCCTGAAGCATCAGGTCATGGGTGTGATCAGATTTCTAGATTTCAAGGTGAACCCCTTCTCCATATGAAACATTTCTGAGGCCAGCAAGTAATACCAGCATGTAATTTCTCATGTATCTTGAACTAACTGTGATTCTTTGAAGCCTGACAGTACAAATCACAAGTGTGAAAGGTAATCTCAGGCCTATTTGTTGAACAAAAATTTTTGCAAAAAACTCAAGAACTATGTATATATTGTCCAACATACTTCTGGCAAAAGCTGCTTTTAAGATTGTTCAATGAAAGGAAGAGAAGGGTGTACGAGATGACTTTTACCCAGAGAAGTAGAGATGCAAAAAACCCAACACTAAATTGGCTGTTTTATGGAGGGTAATAATCTAGAATACAACTTGTATAAACAATTGATTCTCTGGGTGTTTATGAACTTTTTACTGACAAAGATGGTCATGTAGCTCAGACATAAATACCAGAACTGGAGCTCAAACATTAAGGTTTAACATATGAAGTGGACTAAACAGCCTTTAGGTGGACTTGAACTGATGTCCAACAGCAGCAGTAATCAGTGAACTGGAAATGAGCCAAAACCAGAACTAATGGCACTTCCATCCTTTGCTGCCCTTGGCATCCAGCATTTTACAAACACTGCTCATTTAACTGTTAGATTCTTTTAACATCTGAAAATGATGAAACAGCAGCCTGGCCCAACAGCTGGTGTAACTCCTGAGTTACCAGGACTGTACTGGAATTTATCTTTGCTGCGCAGCTCAAACAACAGCTGTTTTTATGTAACTATATAACTGTTCACAAACAAGTATGGTAATGACAAATGCAAAAAAATAATCTGGTATTTTACTACTATGACTGTTTTGCTCTAGAAAAATTGCTGTGTATTTCAAAGTAAACAAAATTCCCGAACTGTGTGAATGAGTATGGCTGATCTCTTCACTGCTGGCACCAGAGTCTGCAAAAAGCCTTTCTGTGTTCATTCCCCTCATGTGAATTTGCACTCATTTCATGGTGTCCCAATGACCAAAAATGGGAATGGCAGTCAAAAACATACCAATTACATTTTCCTTTGCCACAGACCTCCTGTTTGACCCCTGTAGGCAACTTTGGCCTTCTTTTCATTTCTTCATCTTCATATACTAAAAATAACATCACCTATAGGACCTAGTGATGGGAACATACTGCCCTCTCAGGGCAATTCTCCAGGGAACAGGGTTTAATTCTCCAGGAATCACAACCAGATTTACTGCAGACAGCTCACAACCTGTGCAGCACCTGGCTCTGCACCCTGTGTGACAAGGCCTGCTCAGGCCCCTTAGGGACCCCACCAACCTTAGAAACTGATGGGACCATAAAGACTCTGCTGTATCTGGCTTAGGACAAAATCTGGCCAAGAAATCTCCCTGACAAGTAACAGACAACAGAAAAGAACTACTAAAATCAACCAAAAAACCACCATTGCTTTACTGCAGCAACTTTTGGGTTGAAATTCCTTTTGCTTGTCATTTGCAAAACAAGATTCTTGAAACACTTCACTTCTATTTGTTCTGAAAACTGAAATTACATAAAAGCATCTTTTCTACATTAAAAGGATCAGAAGATACCCTTTTGTAGCATCTACTACCTAAACATTATTTTACTAACATCTAGATAAAAAGATATATGACTCACATAAATGTATCTTAATAATTGTATTAATATATTGTACCAATATCTACTAAAGTTTATTCTACCAAAAAAGAATATTCTTGTCTGTCTTGCCTAGTTGTTCTTTATTTGTGGCATACTTCTTAGTAGTCTACAATGACAGAATTAATCAGAATAAAATTATTCCGAGCATAGAAAAACCATAATCACACTTACTAAAGTAAGAATGAATCTTTCCATAAAAGCCATACATGTTCAATTTTTAATTTTCATTTCTTCACTGTCAGATTCATATTTATCACCCAAGACTCAGCCAAGCATTTTAATAGCCCAGAAGTACTTGCATTTGAAAGAACATTGTTTGGTGGCTTCTTTAAACACAAAACAGCTTTTAATGCATGTATGTATCCGGACTCCTGACCTACCTGGAGTCAGTTTAATGGTGTGATGCCACCAGTGCACCAAAAGATTCTGCTCATTTTGATTCACCACACAGTTAATATTCAGTCACTTCCAGGCACGGTTTTTAACTAAGAGTTTGCAAAGCTAATATGTTTACTGACATTAGATCACATCTAATGAGATACAAAGTTAATACTCAGTAAGGCACCAATCTTCTTCGATATTTTTCCCCATGTCTGGAATTCTTACAGCCCAGTAGGAATCTCCACAGGCTACCTATCACACGCTGGGTTTGATTACTCCCAGAACTTTGTAAATGAATAATTCATTTACCTACCCTGATCATTCTCTAGTTTCATGTGAACTTGGCTGTCCCTGCCTGCTCTTGTGTTACATGGACATGACAAGCCATCTGTTATCTCTGGGCCTTCCCAGCCACCAGGCTCTTGGGAAGTTGCTCCACCTGGAAGAACTGGCCAAGGACCTCACTGGAAACACCACGAACAAAAATCCAGGCATCTGTGTGCAAACTCCTGGGGGTTCTCATCTCAGGAGATGCACAGCCCTCTTAAAAATTTACTTGCCAGAAACATCCTGCCCAAATCCCCACATACATAAACTTCAGCCCCATCTGAGCCCAAACCAGGACAGCTGCCTGAGAGGGCTCAATGTCCTGCAAGGTTCTCCAGTCTTAGCTACACTACAGAGAACATCTATTCACAGCTATGAACATGAGCAATTCATACAAGAAAAACGATAATGATGATAATAATAATAATAACCAACCAGATTTCAAGTATGGCAACAGAAAAAAAATTAGTATTTCTGGGAAGCTCACATATTCTGAATTGCTATTTGTACTAAAGTCTGTAATAATTTTTTTAATTGTAAGCACCTACTTCCATTTCTAATAGACGCTCTAAACTTATAACCCATCTCACTTTTTACCACAGACACCAGGGAATTCATGACCAGAAACTGCTCAGACAGTAAGAACAGACTGCATTTCATACCATAGAAAACACTCAAGCATGAAAGACAATCTTTTTAAATTCATTAAAATATTGAGGGTAACAGTAATTTTAATGAGGGAAATGAAATAAGATGATTAAACCTCATTTAATTATGCATTCAGAAAAGGAAAGATTAAAGAACTATATGGGAAAATAATGCATTTTCTTTCTCCCTAAGGGCTTACTTAGTTAAATTTGGAAATTGCATCAACCATGAAACAGATACAGTATCATGCTACTCATCCACATTACAAAGCCATTTTAAGACCTAATAATGCTGTTGGAAATCACTGGAGAAAAAGTGTCTGGGGAAATCCTGTGGCTGTAAGCCCCAGCTGGGCTTTGGGTGGGCAAGGGAACATTACAAGAGGCAGGGGGAATCCTTCCCCCAAGGTCCACATGCACCAAACAGCTGGGAGTGCATTAGCTGGGCAAGGGGCAGAGCAGATGACACATGAACCTCAGAGCTGCTTCAATAATGCATGTGAAGAGCCTCTGTGGCTCCCTTCACATAAATTTCACAGATTTTCTTGGGCTTTCATCATTGAGGATAACTGGATCTTACCAAAGTGATTCCACCTCCCATACAAAGGACAATATGCTCCTGCAGAGAATTTAATTTGTTAAAAACATAATAATTCAGCCATGAGAAAATCACTGAAGTTCTCCAATGCTCAATGTAAGCAATTAGAGATTCCTAAGAATAAAAGTCTAGAGGAATGATTGTTATTTCTTAAAATGGCTGGACTGCATTGTACATTTGACTTGAAGATTACTGAATACTTGTAGGCCAGTACTACAGGACACAGGGGCTTCTCTCTTTGGAGCTCATCAGCTGCAAGTAACATTCAATAAAACACAGCACAACACCGATTCTTCATCCCTCTAAAGGCCTCTGAAAGTAACAGAAGGATAAATTCTTCTGTCTCCCTCTCAGCCTCTTAAATAGGTTGTCCATATTGAAATAGAAATCACTTTTATTCCCTGTGTAGCTAATAACATTCTCCATATCCACACTTAATAAAGGTATTTTAGCAACAGCTTGGAACCTGTCACTCTAACATGAGTGATAATCACCAGAAAATGCTTTTGTTACAAATAACTTCAACTACTGACATATCTCAAATGTGGAATTACACACCAACAACAGTGCTGAAAACTCAGTCAAACAGCAACTGCTCTATAAACTTGCTCACAGCAAGCTAATCCCTCATGCAAGCAGCAGCCATGGATCCCCCTTCCAATTACCATCCTTGGAGTATGGCTTTGATGGCTCTGCTCCAAGCAGAGGAATCCGCTCCTGAGCTCATTCATGTTACACTGTGAGACCCCTGGACAAGGGATTTTACTTCCATGATGTGCTACAAGCGTGCAAGTAACCATACATGGCCTCTACTACTCCTAGGTTGAACATACAACTAACTTAAATTGATACATGCACTTCCTAAAACTTTTTTTTAGTTCAAAATACATATATCACAAAACAAACAAAACAAAAACTACCACTTTTTTCTTTCAGAAAATCCATTTCTACACCCTGCCTGATGATTTTGCAGAAAGTCATCTGAGACCACATATGAAGAAAATAAATGAAAAAAAAGGCATTTCTGAAGACAATCTCAGGGATTCAGTGCAAAGAAACTAATTTTATAAACCAAATGGTAATTTCTTATGTCTGCAACTAAACCAATCTCTTCTAGAACAGAAGATCCTGAATCAAGCATTCCCCAACAGCGTTTTCAGAGAAACAATTCATAACTAAATGTGGTAACTCTTGTCTTCCAAGGAAAAAACATCAACTGTTACTTCAGCACAGTTCTAATAGCATGTTCTCCCAGGACATATAAAACAATCTTGACCTCTTCCCAGACTCCTGTTTATATTGTTAAGCCATCCCAACTTGCAGTGGGTTGGATTGGCAGTTTGTGACCAAAGATCTTTTGTTTCTTGGGATGCTATAAACTGGTATTTTAACAGATCAAATTATAGGTAGTGAAAATACAGGAGAATGTTACCTGCACATGATAACACACTTCTGTCTCAAGCTTAACTATTGCAATATAAGGCTGCATGAATATTTGAATTTAAACACTGTATTTTGCAAAACTAGGTTTAATTTCGCTTAGAACACAGGTCATGAGATTCTGAATTCACTTTATACCACAGAGTTAGTGAAAATAACTTAAGCCACTGAAGGGAACTTGCCATTTTTCCGCAGTGACTTCTGTGCCGAGGGTACCAGACAGGCTTGTGCTGTTGCCAGCTCAGGATTGGCAGCTTTATTTCCATGGTTGGCTTTGACCTTATCGGCCCAACTTACACCAGAAGGAGCCAGGCGTGTTGCAGAAATTGTCACTGCAGGGTTCCTAAATGAAAATCACAGCTCTTTTTAGTGTCTGATCAAGTAATAAAAGAATGGTTTGTTAAAAAGCTTTATCAGAGTCTGTTAGAGACTATCAGAACAGTACTGAACAGAACCACTTCTCCTTTGGCAAACTCTCCAGGTTGCAGCAGTTTACACAGAAAAGTTGTTGCAATTTGCTCAACAAATCTCTGTTTTTAATAAACAAGATGAAATTTAACCTTTGGGATATTAATTTCTGAAGGCATTAATGTTTTTTGCAACCAAAGCAATGCATAATGACAAATTTTACACACTAAGTCTTGAAAAATACTCCTGTCATTTTAAGCTTGGTGTTTGACCATTTAGTACTCCCAATTCTTTTTCATTGAAAATGATGAACAGAATTTTCCTATTCATCTTCCACCTAAGTGATTATATTTATCACACCTTCTTGTTATCTCTTCTCCAAATTATTTTCTTTTTGCTTCAATGCTGTTGGATAGCTCTGATTGTCCCTGTTTCTAATTTCTGTACTTTTTCTATGTTTTCTGCACTGCTTTGGGGAAGATAAGAAGATGAATCTTTAACTTCTACAGATGTACACCACTATCTTCTCTCCTATCCCCATTCCTTTCCTAGTAATTCCTAGCATTCTGCCAAAAAAATACTGTAGTATCAAGTATGTCTCACTCTTATTTTCTATCCTATTTTCTCTCTCACACACAAAATATTGTAGCTGTCTGGGGATGCCTTGCTTTGAGACACACAAGTGGATCAAGACAGAAGAAAGAAGTTTGCAAGTGTGAAGGATAGAAAACTCATCTGGCTGTTCCCTCCTCTAACACACACAGCTGCTCATCATGTCCCTGTGACTGTGAATGAAACGGCTCCAATAGCAATAGCAGCATGTAATTATAGCCAAATAAGGCTCAGCTAAAAGGCTAATTGTGCTGAGCTGCTATGTTCTAATAAAAATAAAAGAGCATTGATTTCCACCAGATTCAAGTGTTTCATTTGAGTGCTTGTGCATATTTTCTCCCCAGCACCAGGAATTTCAGCAGACACCTCTCAGACGTTGTAGGTATCAACAGATTCACCTACACAGGGCCTACACCAAACACACTTTGTAGTATTTTTGTAGAAATATTTGCTGGGCACAGTTTCAGAGAGCTCAGTCCTCAGAGGTGCTGACCAAACAGACCAGTATCACATCTCTGCTCAGGAAACAGTGTTCCCTAGATCCCAACACACCTGAAGGAACTACAGCACACATGCTGAAAAAGATTTCAACTGGACACATCCATGCTCTCCCAACTGAGACAGCATCAGACAGTGCTGCTCTAAAACTGTGCACATTTTTGTTGAACTGCTTTCAGACATTTTCATTTCAACAAGTAAATGATGCTTTATTGGAGTATATAACATGATCTACGTTTGAACTAGTATCAGTTTTGCCACACATCAGAATCATCATAATCTCACTTTACACTCACTCTTCCTGACCTGTATTTACTTTTTCTCACTCAGCTGACCATTCACATTGCACACACAGGCAATTTTAAAATGCCAGTTACAAATATGTTGACATTTGTTTGGTATAGAGAAGAGAGTACTAAACTGATCACATGAAATACTGTGCTTTATCTTCAGGTCTTTCTAATGACCAGTAATTAAATATATTACAAAGTTAGGAAAAATAAGTCCTTGATACGATTTTCCATTACAGATCATGGGCTTTTCTTCTAGGAATGCAAATAACTGCTTATATGATTTAATAAACAACAAAACAATACTTCGATTATTATAGAGAAATAGTGCATTCATTAACATTGCTTCAAATGAATCTTTATTTTAGCTTAAATAACTTTTTAGCTGGTTTCATACCCAAAATTTAAACTTCTTCGAGCACTTGATGTCACACTAATCCTGTCTGTGGATGGACTCGAGATCACATGGCGTCCTGGAGACATTTTCTTCACTTCCCAAGCCAGTGAAGTAGGTCTGCAAACCCAGGAAAGAAAAGTTGAAAAATACAATTCACAGCAACTCTTCCTCCACCACCTTAAAGCAAAACTAGAACCGACAAACGCTCAGTGTATTAACAAATCCTGCTGAATTTAATCATTCATCTTAGCAATTGTTTCTACACCAACTCCAAACCCTATTAGCCAGACCCATATCAAAAATAATGCCTCTTCTCAAGACTGCAATGTTTACTTCAAATTCCAGTATAGAGCAAAGCACCAAAAAAAAAAATTAAAAGGAAAATATGGAAAGGAATATTTAAAAGGAAAATACCCTCTACTTCTAAGTGACAGTGACAATGCATATTAAATGTCCTCACACCCATTTTTTCCAAAAGGAAAATTGGTTCTATTTGCTGAATCTCTGCTAGAAAATGAAGTTTACTGTGAACTTTACTCTCTCTGTAGATTAAAAAAACCCAAACAAATCTAATTACCTGCTTTGAGCATCAGCTTTTTCTAGCTTCTCCTGTAGCTGTATCCAATCAATCAATGCTTTGAAGTCCCTTACATAGTTATCAAGCATCATCAGGACTTCCTGAAAAGCAACCATCACATCAATCTTTCTATTTAAAAAAACAATCCCCCACCCCAATAAAGGAACTGAAAAGAAAGGACATTTACTATTTAGCTTTCTCGTTAAAAATAAACCCAAGAAAACCCCTGAAAACAAGAAGGCCCAGATAATTAAGATTTTTATGTGAACAATCATTCTTCAAGATCTGGGTCAGCATCAATGTGTAAGGATAAAATGGCAATGTTTGCAAGAAAATAATTCTTAATACACATAAGGACATCTGTTTCATTATTTGTGCCCCTTTTTTGCTCAGAGCTACCTTTTAAAATATACTGGACACACATCACCAAGAAGGAAAAACTAGAAAACCTAACAGGTATGTGGAAGACTAAAAAGATCACAATTAATCTGTTTGTGAAGTAAAAGCAGACAAAACTACACAAAGGCAACAGCATCAGAACTGGGTGGGATTAAACATACACTGTTAGAAATGATGTGAGCATGCTGGAGATTTACTCAAAATATGTAAAATTTTAAAGTAGTTTGAACCTGGATCCACATGCTGGTTTCTAAAAATAAAAGTAACTGTTACAAAAGAACATATAAATTAACTTTACACTACACCAGGAAGAAAGTCACAGACAAAATGGCAGTGGCTGAAGAGACTTGTTCCTGATTAAAAGATCCTTAACTTTGAGAAATTATAGACTGTGTCTACTGATGCCCAGTTGGCACAAATGTGTGAGCATAGCACCTACAGTATGGTCAGATTACATCCAGAAAGAATGAAAAATTCAAGGTAAGTTCTCTCTACTCAGTTAATGGTGTCAGTTTTTCACTACAAAGCAGAGCAAAACACAGTATAAGGGAACTCTCAGTTGTATTCCCTGAGCAAAGCACAGTTACCTACTGCCACTAGCAGGGAAAAGAGCAATTCTTTGTATTTCACATATAAACTCAAAAATCATTGACTGAACGTGACAAAACACACACAGACTTAAGGCACCTCCTCAGCAAAACTGATTATCACCAACAGAGCACATGAATGCCCAAGGGAGAGAGTTTAGCTCATGTCAGGCAGAAAGAACAGCTTTCATAACTTCTCTATCCAAGACAAGAAATATGTGTCCTGTACTCTGTCATGACAATGTGCTGAAAATAATCAAAATCCATGAATGAAGTTTGAATTCTGGGAAACTTAAATGAGCTTCACATGCAGAATGTAAAGTACAGACATTATTTTATGGTATAAGGAAAAACACTAATGACAAAATGCTGCTGTTTCACAAGTTCTTTACTATGTCAATGTCATTCCTGCTGGTAATAAGATAAATTTTCTGCTCAAAGCAAATAATTATTACTTAGACATTTTGGGAACAGTTACAAATGAGAAGGTATTGGTTTTTAAGTGTATAACTACAAATTTTAACATTAAAACCTTTGACACCAAAACTGGTAAAAACACTCCCCCACAGTACAGGTAATTAATGTACATTACTGTAACATTGCATGTCATATATCTTTACTTTTAATTGTCTTTTTAACAGAAAAAGGACCTGTAACATATGCAAAATGCTTCTTCACATAAAGTGATATGGATTAATATTTATTTTAACTCTAACTTTGAAATTCAGCTTCAATTTTGATATAAGTATCCTTTTAACTACTCTTTATGACACATACAGACCATATGCTGGTTGCTGTAAGGCAAAGGTACCACAAAGTCAAACACCAAGGAAATCAAACAGAATCCCCCTGCTGACACAAAAGTTGCTCTTTGTTTTGAAATAGCCCCAAAAATGATAAGAGAAATCTTTCTTACAAAGCAGTTGGTTTACAGCACCAAAATAATTCTTAAGTAAAGTCTGCTACAAAAAAATGAACAAGCCAATGCTCCAGCCAGTTCTTTTTTCAGTTCCACTAATAAAATTTCAGCTTTCTAATCCAATTCATGTCCATTTAGGTTAGCCCATACTAAGTTGTGCTGACTGTTACTAACAATGAGAGCATAGAAAGCAAAATTTAATTCTGAATCATTTACTTTTCAAGGCAGCCACTGACATATTCCTCACAAAAAAAAAATAATAAAAATAATGTGATGAGTTATAATTCTGAAGTTAGCTGGCACAAGAAAAAAAACGCAATAAATGGCTTAACCTATTTTAAGGAATGTTTAGCTCCACATTATCAGAAATGATCAGAGCAGACCCATGCAGCTGTAACCCGAGCCGTGTTTTATGAACAAGGGAATACAAACAAGACAAGCAGCTGGAGCGGCCCCATACTCACTGATGCACATCTCTCTCCCTAAAGCTATGAGGGCCATTTTGTCAAGCAGGATGGAGCAGAACAAAAGTGGCTCTGAAAGCGCCGTTGCAGGCACGCAGATAACTCCATATAGATGTCCAGCTAAAATTACCAATTAGCTCCCCAATCGGCTGCAGCGGCTTCGATTGGTTTGTAATGGAGCCCGGGGCCGGCGCGGAGCAGGCCGGGCGGCGCCGTCCCTTTGTCCTCTGACACAGGATCCCGGCGGGCTCCCGGATCCATCCCGCCCTACCTGCGGCACCCTCTGCTGAGCCAGGCCAAACCTGCACCACTCGAGGAGCTGCTGACAAAAAGGAACCTTTATGGGCCACGCTGCGGCTGCACTGGAGTCACAACAATTTTATATCTCATTATTTCTCAAGGTCACATCCAGCCTGTACGATTTTTAGAGACGGCTTGAACTAAGAAAGCAATACTCCTGAAAAATAACCCTTAAAGGAAAATTACTGACATGAAATTCAAACCAGCCACAATGTAACTCCTGTTACCTTTTCCTCTCTGTTCTTGTCAATTCTCTGATCAACAGTTCTGCGTGTCTCTTTTTTTTTGTTCTCCCTTCTTTCCTCCAGCTTTCATTGATTACTCTGGTTGCCATGTATTTATCAATGTTATTCTAGTCTCTTCAGCTGGATGACCCTAATAACTACTTTGTAGTCAACAGAGATCTTCAAGAGTAGGTATATTGGAACCCTCAGTCCAGACTGGGATCCTACATAGGCCCATTGTCATCCTTCAGAACAGAAGCACTTCAGAAATCCCTTCACCACTTTGAAATGTCATTTCATGCATTTATTCTCCCATTCTCAAACAAGGAAGAGGCAAACAGGGAAGTATGGAGACTGTAGGATTTTAAGATTACTCCAACCCAAAATAGTAGCACATGCATCAGGGAAATTAACTCAGTCACCACATCAGTACTTCAGCTTATTAGCCAAGCTCAAAATATGGGTTCTATTTTACAAACCATGCCTACTGTATACTGTTTCATTATCTATACTGAATATTTTAGTTTATGTATTTGCCAAAATAAACTCCATTGTTTTTTATACTGGAGCATGCTTTTAGCACACAAACTAAGTTCCTCCTGTCTTTTTTTTAAATGTATGTTTTCAATGTTAACTGGGTGTTTCAGAAATTTGACACAAAAATAGCTTCAAAAAATTCCTTGTAGCCTTTTCATAAATTTGAACTGTAGATAATTAAAGCCAGCTCTGGGGTTGGTTCAACCAATGTAATTGTCAAAGCAATTCTCACGGTTTTGAGCAAGGATGAAAGGAAGCAGCTCCTCTAGACAAAGGACTCTCCTTATATCAACTTTTATGTGGCAAATATTTTAAGCAAGCTAATTGTCTCCTAGATCCAAGTGTTAAATGCACCACATCTGGCCTCTGTTGCTCCCCATGGATGCACCTTCAACGTGGCAGCCACAATCTCCTGCCTGACAAGAATGTGCTTCAAAGGACCACAACCATTTCCAAATGAAAATTTATTCCAGAGGAACTAATGCAGTGGCACATGCAGGGAGTCAATCACACAAAATTTACATACATGCACACACATATATGTGTGATGCAGAGGATGGAGAGGCAGGAACAGGGATACCCAGATTTCCAACTAAAAGACATGCTGCCTTTTCATAATAAATCACCATTTTGAAAGACCTCATCCCTTCTTAAGACTGAACTGATCATGAACCCATTTTCACATCCTCTGTTGGCTCATCTGTGGAAGATGACAACAATGTCCAAAAAGTGGCAGCAGGCATGCTCACAGAGATTTTCACTGGGCACAGACTGCCACAATAGAGTCATAAGTTACTTATTTAGGAAGATATATACTCTTGGTAAATATCCCCAAATTCAGAACCAGAAGGTGTACTCTGTGCATGCCACATGGCAGCCTTGCACTCCCCTGCCATACTGCAGCTGCAGTACTAGCTGTCCCAAACACCAACAATACCTGAGCTGTATGAGCAGGAGTCTCAGTCTGCATGGACAAAGTGAAATCAGTAGAATTGGCAGACCCAGGTCCAAAAGCAGCCCTCAGAGAGGCTCCTCTCTGCTGCTGGGAGGCCTCAGTCAACCCAAGCTCTCTCACACACATCCCCTGACCCAAAGGCCTAGTTTGAAGTTGATTCAGCTGGTTTTTTGCAGAGAAACATCATGCAATGTGTCTAAACTTTTAATGAAAGTCTTTACCCACCTCTTCATCTTGTGCTGTTTGTGAGAAGCAAAACAACAGAACTCCACTGCAGAATTATCCATTTCATGAGGGGGAATAAGAATCTCAAGCAAAATTAAACTGTTTTCACTGAACCAGACTGATTTAAGAATCTATCCATAAGTCTCAGAAACAAGAGAAGGCCAAAACCTTCCAGAAATACACCAGAAACTAATGTTAGGTGAAAAGACAAGAGATTATATAAGCTTTAAGTAATGCTAAACAGCAATGTAAAAATAATACAGAACTAAACTTTTACATGATAAAATTACATTTTTACATGATAATTTTTTAAAGGAAAAGAACAGCTGAAGCTGTTAATTCATTCTAGAAGGAAAAAACCTCCAAAATTCTATTAAAGGGAGTTTGATATTCTTGTATACTTGCTGTATCATTAGCTGTTGGATCCAGTTGCTCAAACTCTATCAATAAAGTATTTACATGTGTAGTGCTTCTTTTTATATATACATACACACACATATATATAAATACAATCTCAGTTGCTGAGACACCTGAAAACACCGTAGAAGAATAGCAGCTGAAGACATCTGTTGCATTAACCAAAACTGACTACAGAATCCACCTTCACCCATCTACAAATCTTTTGGTCTTAATACCTTTCATCATACAGCAGCATATTTAAAGGCATTACCATTTCTGCTCTGCCTACATTGCCACCTGAACCTAGAAAATAGTAGGTAAAAAATTCATATAAACTTCAGACACACAGAAACCCAGCTAATACAGAGAATAGCCACACAATTTGCATTTCAAATGTGGAAGGCTACATGATATATCTAACCTTGTATTACTTTTGCACTAGTTTATGTACAGTGAGGTGGTGCTTCAACTTGAGAACTCTTCGTTTACTTCAGAAATAATTCAACCATGGTCATTACACCTTTCCACACAAAGCATCCAAGCCATATCTATATATCTACATACATGATCTGAGAGTTCTCAATTCCAAATCAATAGCAGAATACCAACTTCAGCAGAGCCCAAAGCTGAGAAAATACACACAAGCACTGATCCTCTTACACATATTGCCACTGTTTGGATCCTCACCACAACCCTTCTGTCTGCAGTTTCAACCACAAAGAGCCACCAGAGCCCTTTCCCACCGGGGAGCATCAAACATCTTCAGTGACAATGCAATCGATACAACTGCAACAACTCATAAGGACACAGGAGAGCAAAAGGCACAAAATACCAAAAAAAAACCCCAACTAACACTTTTATACCAGGTTAAGCAGAAGGTTTAAAATGCCAGGAGTTGTCACATTTCATTTTTAAATAGGTCTTTTCACAAGACAACCTTTAAACTACAATGTTTAAATAGAATAGCACCTGCCCATTTGACCAAGACAGAAGTTTAAAAAGTCAAAATTAAGGAAGTTTTTGATAATGTGAATTATCTTAATTGAAAGGATTTTTCAACATACCACTTAAAAAAAAATCAAGGAAAGATTAGCAATGGGACCATTTTGGTTGCTTATTTAGCATTATTTCCCCCATATGTCCAGCAGTCAAAGTGGGAGAAACTAAACTGTGTCTGTCAAAACCACCATAAAATAATGACAAATAATGGAATTTATAGAAAAGAAACATTATTAGTAAAAATAATTTGAAAGATTAAGCAGTTTCACACTTTGTAACTTAATTAACAAAAATTATAGTAATTTATCAAAAGAATAATATTAATGTTAATGTTAACATAATATGTTAATAATAATATATGTTAATATTAATAATATGGTAATAATATGTTAATAATGTTAAAATAATAATTTTACAGTAACCTGTAAAAAAAACAATGACCACAGCACAAACACACATTCCAGCTGCTCAGGTAAGGCATACTTTTGTGCAGAGAAAAAAGATCTTTTGAAAGGTAAGAGTAACAAACATAGTACTGGAATGGTCAGCCCAGGGGGGTGGTGGAGTCACCATCTGTGGATGTATTTAAAAAAAGACTGGATATGGCACTCAGTGCCATGATCTATTTGAGGTGTTAGGGCATGGGTTGGACTTGGTGATCTTGAAGGTCTCTTCCACCCTTGACACTGAACTGGCTTTTCCCATTTTTGTTTTTTTTTACCTCTGCAAACAAGTAACCTGATCCACACAGATACATACATCATTGTCAAGAGTCTGCTAAAATGAAGACTTTTCACTCAGGCTATGTGGTATCCCCATCCAAAAGCAGATTAAGTAGCTTGATTAAAATGTTGAACGATATGTAACCCCCAAAATATGTGACAATGATACAAATACGCTTCTGTTCTTCCAGTCAGAAAAGTTTAAAATGCTAATTTAATTATAATGCAAGGCTGGCTGACTTTCTTAAACCAAAAAATTCTACAGAGAAGTTTCCTGAGCAGGAAGACAGTTCAGTAACAAAATGTTAAATTGTGTTAGACCAACCAGAGATTTGGAAGCCTCTGAGCTACTGTTCAGTTCCCAAAGCTGCTTTCAATGAAATGTATTTGTACGTTAATCTCAAAAGCAATTTGGCCGTGTCTGATTACAGCAGAGAATGAGATGCATAGGATAAGAAAAAAGTTTACTTAAATTGATATATGAATTTTTTTATAGTGATTAGATAATCATTTCCAGAATGTGTTGAGTTTCCAGCCATGTTTAATATAAAAACAAAGTCATATCTTTAACATTTCTTTTATAATGTATTCTGACTTCTCTTAATGCTTGCGATAAATTCCATTTCCAAAGCATGAGTGATTTTTATTAAATGACAAGGCTATTTCTACAGATCTACTAGAAAATCACGATAAAATGTGAACCAGATGCACAAGCTATTACAAATCCAGGTTATTTGAAACTGGGAAGTGTCTTACAGTGCCATCC
This sequence comes from Parus major, assembly GCF_001522545.3. Taxonomy (NCBI): domain Eukaryota; kingdom Metazoa; phylum Chordata; class Aves; order Passeriformes; family Paridae; genus Parus; species Parus major. The sequence continues at coordinate 2,717,588 of NC_031779.1, read as the reverse complement.
CAACTGAACATTGCTTACATTCAACAACCAATCACTTTCTTAACAAAGGGGGAATAAGAAGAGTGATAACTATCACTGCAGAAAGGGAGCAGTGTGTAATTAAGCCACTTAACAGGAAGCAAATGAACATGAAAAAGGCTGAACTGCAACAGCGCCACCTACAGTAAAGGACATTACTGGCAAAAATAAATCTATCAGCGTTTAGTCACAAAAATAACAAAATCAGAACTCAATAAACAAAACCTGATTTCAGAAAAAAACTGAGGTCTAATATCACATACAACATGACAAGTTTTATATGTTTCAAAAATTAGTCCCTGCTCAAGATGAAAGCATTTTCTTAAATACAAATACGTATGGTCTCACCTTTCCTATTTAAAAGCCTACAAAAAATACAAATGAAAAAGTAACGTGCTTCTGAAGCTCTAATTCCTCATTTACCTTTTTTCTAAAATATAAAAAAAATTCAGATAGAAGCCAGATAGGCAAAGAACAGTTGGAGCATTACCTTGCATTCCACCACACTCTGATCTGATTCACATGTGACATAGATTTCATCAACTGCCCGCCGCAGGTTGTCAAAGAGAAATGCCCAGTACCGAGCCCGCAGATCCACCTTTCGAGGCTGCCTGGTTTTGGTTGGGCTTTTGTCAAAGTTTTTGTCTCCAGCTCCTGCTGCTGTTAATTTACAGTCCACACTAGTGTTCTGAAAACAAGGTGGTACAAGGGGAAAGGAGAAAAACAAACAGAAGTATGGTAAGAGTTGGGTTTCTGTGCAATTCACCTTTTATCAACATATTGAAACACCTTTAAATGAGAACTTCTTCACTGAAGATGACTACATCATTGCACTGAATTGAGTTTTTTAACACACTTTCTTAAATACAGGCAGCACTTATGTTCAACTAGATTCTGTTTTGACAGTTACAATATTTGCATTCCACAACAGTACAAGATACTCTGCCTCTCAGTATGGTGGAAAGATACATTTTCTAATTACATATCCTGTATTTCTTATTCTGACAGATGTGTATATCTCGAGGTGAGAATAGCATTTTACTAATAAACATACCAGCAATATTCCACCACAGGGAAATTCTATTACCAAGACATTACATATGACATGATTGTTTTTAAACCCTCATGCTAATACCTGTTAATGAAAGTGAAATGCTGATGTGGCTCACCCTAAAACACAGACATAACTGACCCAGCCCTGTTTTGCTGCACAGGTGCAGGGGACAGTCAACATGCTGAATGGGATGGTTGTGCAGAATGTTCCAAAGGGTTCTGAAACACACCTATTTGGCTAAAAATACCAAATCACCACTTGGTCTTGTGACACTACCCTTATTAAACCTGAAATTCTATCCCACAGAAGAAAACAAACTGTAAAATGCTGCTACCATAGCCAGTGGACAAGCACCCTGCAGTAACAAGTGACACCCAACTGTGTGCTATTTCATGATAGAGGTATTAGCTACCTGTTAAGGTAGTCTGGTTTGGGTCAGCTTTTTTCATTTATGTATTTAATAGTACCTTTAATGTAGTTTTGATGCACTGGTCCACTGAGGCATGTATCTCCAGCACATTGATTCTTACTGGAGTACTCTTGCAGGGATTAATGCAAAATCTCATTTTAAATGCTCTACTTTGGTGATTGAGTAAGAACAATCGAATGACACCACACATGACAGTACACAGCATTTATAATTAGAATATCTAATCACTAACTATGAACAGTGTAATTTTCAAAACAACTGGCTGGGATTCAAGCCTTTTTGTCCTGTACCACACATCATTAAACAAATTCCACTTTGCAATTAGGGAGGGAGAGACAGTGCTGTCAGAATGGTTATGCTCTCAACTGTGTTTGTGGTGAGATGCTAATTTTTCTGTAAGAAGCAGAAGAATGGGCACCTGATTTACTACAATTACACCAACATCTCTGCTACCCTTACATATATCTCCAAGTGCTCCAAGTGTACTCCAGATGAACCCCAGTTAATGTATGCACAAGGATCATGCTCAGAAAGATGCATTGCATAAACAACAACGAACAGCAATTTCAGAAGGGTTTCATATTTTTTCTTCCATTACATAAGTCACCTCTTAACAAACTGCTGGGAGAAAAGGTGCTCCTAGGCTGAGGCCTTGTATAAAAATATTTAAAGCAAAGCTTATATACTGGCTAATTTATAGCTCCTTGGAACTACAGTTTATAATGATGTAAACACAACTACAGAATCATAAATAGCTACATTAAAATAACAGTTCTACCTGTTGCTGTCTGGATTTATAAAATGTGACCTCAGGAAAGTGATTAGTTTACAGTCATTCAGATAATACTGTTCATATAAAGGATGAGTTGTTTTGGAATGGGAAATGTGCATAATTCCCACTATTTGAAAGATACATTTTCAAACCTATCTTTAAAAGACAATGTCATGGAATATGTTTTGATACTTAGCAAGAAATGTTTTCCATCTGTTTAACTTCTCTCTTATATGTCAGCCATATTATAATGAAGAAAACACCACACATAGTCTCTGTAAGTCACAGCAGTTCCATTATTATCCTCTAAGCAGACTTTCAGGATCTCAGTAAAACCTAAGCAACATTTACAGCTACCAATGTTCCAGCAGAACACCTTTGAAGGGATAAAACCCTCCAACCTATCTGATTTCTTGTAAACACTACCACACAAGCAGGTAAGCATTAAGTTGGTGTTTTGTTATTAGAAAAAAATATTTTAGCTTGCAGCAATAGTTCAAACCTTCAACTGCAGAAGATGAAAAGTTTATGTATCTTTTAAGTTAACAGACATGGGAATCACACTTCTTACATGTCAAGTAACCCAGTACAGATGATGAAGGTGACATTAAAACTCAATCTCTCTTGGTGTTTTTTAATTTGGGGTTTTTTTTTGTTTTTTCCCCTAATAGTTTCAGTAACTTGCCTTGGACTTGTGGAAAGTATGCAATGCATATTTATACTCATGGGATGCCAAAATTCATTGAATGTATATTTGCCAGTGCTCTACTGAAAGGAAGATGAGCTTGGTAAGATCATAAGAAACAGCTCTTGTAAATTTATTTGCTTGAGATTAGTGGCCCATTTATATGTAAAGGAAAATTAAAAATGAAAGCTCAACAAAACTAAGCCAAAGAAGTCACCAATTACAGCAGTATCCAGTATCTGAAAAGCAGCAGAAATAAAGGTGCTGAATGCCAAATTGAGATGCCAATTGAGTGCCACAGACACTCAGCAGCATTCAGACCTTAACTGAAGCCACCAGGAATGCAGTCAACAAGAGCTTTAGTACAGCAATCCCACACTGAGCAGCAACCAAGCATTCTCCCTGAAAACTCAGTGTTTACATAATCCCCAGGTCAGACAGAACCCAAACTACACGTTGCTCTCCACCCTCCCTGTTCCAAGGGCAAACTCTGACAGGGAGCCCCAGCTACACCACTGATGTTCCACCTGCCACACCAAGAGAACCAGCACACACCATGTTTGTAATGTAACAGTCCTGAGGAGACAACAGAGGCTAACAGCTGCCAAAGTAAGCCAGGAAAGGAACATGCCTGTGTTTTAAAGATGCACATACATTGCTATGGAAGAACATGTTTTCTTTTTTCAAAAAATAACATCTTCCATATGCTTTATTATGGAATTCTGACAGGCTGCCTTAAAACATAAATGGCTAAAGCTGTACTAATGGCTAAATCCATAAATCAAAGAAAAACAGCAGTTAAAAATATTAAACATGAGGAAAGACTGAGGTATTACTTTACTAATGTAATAAAGGTTGTCATTCACAGAGAAAAAAAAAACTGAATAAAAATAGGAGCAGATTCTTCTTTACTGTTGTCATTTAAACGTATTTTCCAGTCCTAACTCTTTGAATTTTTACTCACCTGGACTTTTTTCCAAATTAAGATATACTGATTTGAGGCACTAACCCATGAGGTCAAGAAGTTTCCTTCAATTAGAAATTGGGAAGAAAGGCAGCCCTTGTATATACAGCATACATATAGGAAGAATATCCTATATCATTTTATCGAGCAGCATTTTCCTTAAAATAACTTCAATGCCAATAAGTCATGAGTGCAGAGGCTGGGAAATGCCAAAAGCAAAGGCTGAGGTAGACAGTCTAAATTCTGGTAATTTTAACTTCTGAATACTTGACTTTGAAATTCATATGCTTTAAAAATAGTGTATGCACAGTTTTAGAGAAGTATTAATCAGCCAATCAGTGATCTCACAGAACAGCGTTATGTCATCAATTTTATGTCACAATAAAAAATTATCAGATACCTGTTTTGCAGTCTTGTGTGCTCCTTGAGTCACCCTTTTTGTTTTTCCACCAGACTGCCATTTCGATTTTCCTGTGGGAGAAGCAACTTTTTTAATCAACAATAATGATTTTAATTAAATAGAGCACTCTAAAATGCACATATCTCATCTTGCAATGTACTGAGAGGGGCACAATTTCTGAGTTAAAAGGTTTGGCAAATTTTATATTCGAAATATATATTCCACTGTTTAGAATGTGGATAATGCCAGAAAACATTGGAAAATGAAAAAAATATAAGAAAGGCAACAAATACAGATTTCATTAAACAAAGGTAAGCTTTGAGTTCTCAGTGCCTCTAAAAAGAATATCATTACAATCTACATGTCAAATATGATACTAGTTTTCTAGATAAATTTTAATTCTGCTTTGGAATGATTGCTCAATCAGCTATTACAGAATTAAAACAAAAAATATATTTGTTAGGAAAACCAAATATAATTATTTAGTTCTTCTACAACTGTTCTGCCAAGAAAGATGGGAAGAAACAGAACTTAGGTCAGGATTTCGTTCATCAACATTTAGGTAGCCAGTGGAAGAGAGAAAAACATTCACAGAACACAAGTCAGTCTCCTTAAGACCAGAAATCCCTTCTCAAACGTACCTGTCTTCCTCCACTGCTTATACAAAGTGATTTTTAGCAACTATGCTTCCAAAATCAGTTTAAATTCCCCCAGTCAGAAGGGGTGATTCCAGGTCTCAGTTCTGTAGTGGTGGCAATTAACTGATTTAGAGTTATCTTTGCATAGAAAAATCTGTGTGAGACTAGAGCAACCTGATCTATTTGCACTTAACCATTGAGATTTGCTATGGGGTAATGAAAAAAAAAATTATTCCTCCAAGTCTCTAAACTTACACAACACAAAAATCATAGGATCCAATTACCAAAAATGGAAGCAAGCTAAGCCAAAACAGTAACTATGGCCAGAGTTTTCTCTAGCACAGATCACATCCAAAGAGAAGTTTCAAGATTATTTAGCTGGATGAAGCCAAGCAAATCAATGCATTAGCTGATTACAGTCCTCCCTAGACCATGGAGAGCGTTCTTGAATTTCAGAATGGTCCAGTTGAGTTTTTAACAGTTCTGAGGCCAAATTCCTAAATGCAGCCCAGCTGTTTTATATTGCTCTGGTTATGTAAAGCAGCTGCAAACCTGTCTTAATCGACCAGTTGTACAGCTGGTTTGCACAGCTGGTTTGCACAACTGGTTTGGATCACTGGCTATTCCAGGCAATAAGGCTTTTAACTTAAAATAAATAAAAAATTGTTTGCTTCATAATTCATTTTAAAAATGTTACATTAACCAAAAAACAGGTATAAATGAATATACTGAACTCAATTTAGCAGAATTCAGAAAAAAAAAAATAATTCAGCTACTGCTGCTACCCTCCTAGTCACTAAAAAGCTTGATCTGGAGAATAGTTCTACAGCAAACTTCTGCTAACAGAAGTAATTCAATCACCCAAGTCTTTTGATGTGATTTACATCCTGGTTTTGATGGATGGCATACAGGACTTGCACAGTGAAAAGGTTTGCCACAAATATGGGTACACTAAAATTAAAAAGGGGAAAAGGAACCCATCAAAATGCAGATTCTTTAGATTTTATAAAATCCAGAATAACAATCCATCATCTAAGCTCTGTGAAATGTCTGAACAAGTCCCTTCTAAAGACAAAAGCAAGTTCCCAGGCACTTCCTACATGGGGCAGACATTAAGATGTAAATAGCAGGTTTTGTAAACTTCATATACTGTGGGGCAAGGACTAACCTTTTCTTAAGGTGTAGGCCAGAAAACTTTGCATTTCAGCAGCAGCCACATTTTCAAACTTTCTTATGCCTTTTCTTACAATAATGGCTCTGGTAATTAGAAGATTATTTCTGCTTTTGTCCCTCTATACTCCCAAGAAGTGGCAGCACTGATCAATGGCTGTTTGTAGGTTTAGGGCAACTGGTGTAAACTGGTGTGTAACTACACCATGCTGGCATTGCTAAGAGATGCACAGACTTCAGTGACACCTGAACAGTTACTGAATTGTAAGGAGAGAACAATTGTGACCCAAGAAGATCATCTCCTTTAGCTATCAAGTTGCTCATGTGAAATATATAAAGTGTCAAAGTTTTGCAGCATTGGAGGAGCTACAGCCATATTTTACACTGGAAGTCCATTTCCTCCCTGTCTGGTGTTCAAATATGAAGCACACAGAGTTTATGATTTGTGAAGTCTTCCTGTCCAAAAAGCTGAGGCCTGCCAAAAACCCCCACTGATAACCTATTTTCAAAAGCTATCTTTTACTTAACAACCTCAACACCCATCCTGCTCACCTCTCTCTTTTGGATTGTTTTATCAGGATGGGAAATGTGGGAATTACCTTTGTATTTAGTAGTTAATTGCAGTCTTCATTTCTGTCCTGGCTATGGCAGAGATCAACTGCACATGTTGTCTCAATGTCTTTGACACTGTTCATCATCACACTCTCAGAAGAAATGATAGCAGAATTTTCAACTGAGGAAGCATATTGAAGTTTCTTAATCCTGTTATGAACCACACTTTTTTACAAGTTTGTAGGGCAGCAATAGATAGCAGTAGATGTTAATTTTCCAACTGTACAATGCTGAAGATCTGGAAAAATGACTGCCTTCAAGAACGGATATAACCAAAATTCTCCACGTTTTTCCACCTCCAGATTGAATTACAGCAATATATTTTGCACAAAATTACTTTTATAAATTACTGTCAGTGTCTCATCCAGAATATAATGGTCCTGTATTCACCTACCTGCACTAGACTGGATTCCCATTCATTCCAGTGAAATTCAAGGTTTGAAACATGAGCCTTATAGAATCCCCTTCACACTCCATTCTGCCAGTTCCCATCAGACCCATGCTGCAAAGGCTCACACACAATGTGTGCAATCAGGACTCTCACAATTCCTCACATGGCCAAAGAGAGCCAAGTTTCATGAATTTGATCACATCCCACAAAACTTACTTTCTGCAGCAGGCTCCTGCTAAAACAGTGGAATATGCTGCAGGCTTCCCAGAGTGTGCCAAGTACCTTTCAACCAACAAAATATGCTTCCTTACCCTGAAATGCTTAATCTGCAAATGAAATCTATATGGCAAGAGCCCAGGTGATTTTAAACAACTAGGAAATAAGAAGGGAACAGTCACAAATACAAGATTTTCCAATTTTTCTACAGATCTCAGAGTTCCAAAGGTATCTTACTATCTATTAACATTTAAACATCAAGCCTCTCCAATTTTTTAACTGTTGCTAAAATAATACCTATGTTTTTGTAATATAATTTATCTGCAGTTGCTTAGCTGCATTCAGTGCCTCAAATTTCATTCTAGGCATGTGAAATAACTAGGGGGGAATAAAAAGGGAAAAATCCTGAAACCCTCCCTTGGAACAATTGCAGCTTTCCAAGGTGGGCAAAAGCAATGTGAATGCAATCAGTGACTGGTGGCCACAGGTTTGGAATGCAAATTGCACTCTGGAAACAGAATACCACAAGAGTGAATCTATCACAGTTTCAAGACTCCTCCTACAACACCAAGTCAACAACAATGTCGATTAGTTTATCCAACAGAATCTGCTGTGTACGACTTAATTCTGTGAAGGAGAATTTGAATTTCAGTGGCTGAGAAGTGTTAACAGTTACTGTCTCTTCTAGACCATCACCACCATGCCTGGGATTTTGTCATGGCATTGATCTGTATTCATAATTAGAATTTCAGATCTGACATAACTAGGGTGCACACTGCTCCAAAACACACAACAGACATATCACCTGCCGTTCCAGAAATCTCCTTCCATTTTAAGGAAATACTGCTTTACTGGCAGGAACTATATATTTACAGAATGGAATCAGAAGGTTTTGATTTCTCTTTTATCTATGTATGCTATATAAATACACAAGTCTTTCAGAGCAAGAGGAAAAAATGGAAAGACGAATACAAACATACGATTTTTAAAGGAAATAGAAAAACTATACAAATGGAAAAGGTGAATTCAGCATTTTAATTAATCAACCCTCTGTAACACAACCCCTAGCAAAAAATTACTCATACCTTCACTGTGTCTGGATAAAGAAAAAAAAATTCATTATGAATAACAGTATATAACTTAAAATGTTAAATCACACACTGGTGCTGCCAAATCAATACCTCTGAACATTACGAGCAGAAGAAACTGCACAAAGACAAAATTCTGCTTTGTACAGAAGAGTGGCAGGATTGGCTCAGGCACCCTGAACCTTTGGCCTGATTTACACAAACCTTGAACAAGTTGGAACTCTCCTAATCCATAATATTGCTGGTATCATCCCTCAGGGACACAGCACATATGGAAGGATCAGCATAAAATGAACCAGAGCTCAGCGACACTGACATAAACACCCTCCATGCCAGGCAAAGGTCAAGAGATAAAGGATCTGGCTCTGCCAGGGTTTCATTAACCACAAGTTCCTTTTCACAGGGAAATTTTCCATCAGGCAATAGTCATCAGGTCCTTTGTACTGTGCAAAAAGGCCAACCTATAATTTAATTTTAAGAAATTTTACAAGAAAGCACACTGACAAAGTTTAAAAATTACAATGAGGCTAATATGACCAAAAGAAGGAAATGAATACAGCTACTTGGATTTTAATTACTGTGCATAACTACCATTTAATGAAAGCTAAAAATTCACTTTTACATTAATTTATCATGGTTACCTGAAATTGTTAGAGCAAACATTAAACAACAACTCACAGTCATTTCTAAAGAAAAACTCTTAAAGTTTCTAAAATAATATTACAAGCAAGGTAGTATTAAAAAATAACAGACTCCTTACACAGAAAGTAAATCAACCCACAAGTTGCTCAAAGATACTGTGAGATATACACTGCATGCTCCTTTACCACACACACATTCACACTCAGAAGTGTAATTTGGAATCTGGAAATACTTTGGGGCCCAATTGTATTCTGTTTAAAGACAGTTTCAACCTTGCATCAGACATAAGGTGAATTATCTTGTAACTTAAGACATAACATTTGTTAGAAATATCTTTTCCACTGGCAGAATCACAGACAGCTGAGATTGGAAGAGAGATTGTTTAGATCAACTTCCAGGCTGCCCAGAGCTATGTCCAGGGAGGTTTTGAGCATTTCCAAGGAAGATGATGCCCACAGTTTTTCAAGGCAACTGATTCCCATGTTCAATCACCTTCACAGCAAAAAAAAACTTTACTTTTAGACACTCAAAAGCTGCAGCACCTGGACAGAGACATGCAGCTACAAAAATATTTGAGACAAAGTTCTTAAAAACAGCATTCAGACATCTGGAACAGCTTGAGTAGGATAAAAGTAAAAGTCAATTCCTGGCTCCTTAAGTCATTGTACCACAAGAGAGTTTTACAACAGTAACAAAACTGTTCTGAGGACTTGAAATATGGAAAGCTGTCCCCACATATCCCCTTCTTTAGAGATTCTTCATTGGCATTTACTCAAGCTGAAGTGATTCCAAAAGTAACTTCCAAATTTCTTTGTTTTAGAACACACAGCAATTTCTTAGATTGTTCTAAGTCATCCCTACAATTCTGAATTCCCTGGTTACAAGAGATCACTTTAGGACATCATTGTGTTACACAACTATCTTGATAATATCAGCAGAAGAAAACAGTCTTAGATATTATTTGCAGACAAATCTAAAACCGTTTTTAATCTGTCACTGGAAGGTTTTATAAAATCATTTGCCAACTGCAAAGCACATTTTGGAAAAAACTTCTAAATTATAATATACATGCTAAAGAGAACATTTTTAAATAGAGAAATTCTCCGTAAGGAAACTATTTCCAGATGAGCAACTCCAGTTGACAGAGGAATGGAAGAGCAAAGACCTGGTGAAAGACTGTTAAACACATACCATCATCTTCCTTGTTCTCCAGTGGGACACTCCACGCAATCAGGTTCCTTGCTGTTCGTCCCTCTTCTGCCACTATTTTCCTCACTTTGTCATGGCTGTTAGAGCGTTGGAAAGAAGCCTGAAAACAAGAAATACATGGATGGGCAGACAAGAAAGAGAAATCTTTGTTTTGACATGTTAATTTCATCCAGCATGTGGTTACACCATCCAAACTGGGGTGCACAGGTGCTGAATTTTCTTTAAATATCTGAAACAGGTGCATGCATCCATTTTTATCCCCATTTTTCTGCATAGAAGCAGATTTGTTCATCAGCATGTCATGGGAATTACTACCCAGCTCTCAATATGGGTACATTTAGACCACATCACTTTCATTTAATTGCTTGTCAATGTTGCTGGAGCATCACAGCAGACTTCACAAATGTTTTAATTACCCTGTGTCCATTAGAACTAATTATACAAGCTAAAGGCTGCACGAGACCAAAATACATGTTGGCTGATTGGTGAGAGCCTGGAGAAAGGCATGAGCTGTATGGGAACCATCTGAAACATGCATAAAAGCCCAGCTCTCTCACAGAGAAGACAAGAGCCTAGAAAGTATTTCCTGGCAAGTGTTATGGGCTGTTACTAGAAAGCTGCAACCACTCAAAAACAGAATAAGAGACATTGGGGATGCACTTCATTTACCTAATAAACACAGTTCTTTGTACTTGTAAAACACACTATCACAAGATATTCAAAACCAAATATATTAAGAAGTATTTGTATCAACTGACAGATGTCAATCAGATAAAATCTTGCCTGTAATGTAGGCAAGTTAATCCTTAGAAAATTATTTGTAACAAAGCCAAACTACGTACAGTGATGAAAACAAAAGTTTTGATAGCACAAAACTGCTGATCACATTAGCTTTCAACACTGGCAAACTTAACCACAAAGAACTTGAATAAACTTAAGTATTATTTTAGGCACAAACAGACCAATTTTCTGTAAGACTAATCAGGAGGCACATTTTCCCTCTTTTCATTTTCACCACTGCATGGCTCAAGCCTGCAACCTGCAAGTATTTCTGCAGCTTCAGAAAGAAAATACAGTAAAATTACACTAAAAACAAATATAGCAGATGAGTGGCTAGAATTTATTAAGGCAGGAGGAATCACAATACAAATGAGAAACTCCTTTTACTTTAATGCTAATCTAATGGTTCTTAACTTGGGTTTCTCTCATCTAGATGTCTTTATTTGCCTGTTTGGAAGTCACAGTGTGCCATCTAGTGCTTCATAGGCCTGCCCAGAGACACAGCCAGGCAACAAAACAGAGGAAAAAGTAGCACTGCTGTATCCATGAAGTTTTGGAAAACACCAAATTACATACATTGGCCCAAAGCAACTCAAATAAAGCACACAAAACCCCCTGCACAGAACTGGTTTTATTCTGTCCTTATTCTGTACAACTAATTGCCTATTCTTGCTAAGAATTTTTAGGAAGAGTGACCATTTGTGCAGTAGCAAGTTTGGTTTGGGTTTTTAATTGCTTGTTGCTTAATGATGTGAGTGCAAAATTTTGCATTAGTCCCCAACAAACTAACTTCCTAAATTATTTATTTTTATACAAGCCAGGAAAGCTTAAACAGAAACAATAAGTATCTCATAATGACATTTCAAGGCGTTTTCTATAATGAAACTAGAGCCTAACTTAAAATTCTCATCTCTGTAACTTGGACATCAGCAAAAAAAAACCAACAAACCTTTGAGGGAGGCTCAAACAGCAAGCAACGAGGAATTGCACAGCCACAGAGAAGTGAAAATCGTGTCAAAGGCCAAAGTGGATATGAACAGCCTTTTCATTTGACAAACGCTCTCTGTAGTCCCCTCCCTCACACAGGTGACTCAATAATGACACCTGGTTTTTGATTGCTCCCTCAACATCAATCCCTGCTCTTTGCTACTCAACTATCCAAAGAAGTTACCTTCTGCCACCTCCTCTGGATACAATCAGCCCTTAGGCCAAAGGAGGAAGCAGAAACTGCTCAGCCTGAAATAGCAATTGTTTGTTATTTAGTCTGTATTGCTTCTTTTCACGGCTGTAAATACTAAAGAACCTTTTATGAGGATTCTTTTTTTAAGGATGTTCATAGATATAAATACAGTGATGTAAACAAACTGACCAGTTTTATCCATTACCTTTCCAAAGAAAATTAATTCAGCTCTAATCTCAGTTCCTTCTAAGAACACCACACCGTTAAATGTAACCAAACATTAAGATCTTACACTACAGCACAGGTTGGATTAAAGCAGCTTAAATCAGAAGTCAACTGAAAAGAATGACTGCAAAAAAACCCATATACTAACACAACTAGAAATTATGCAAAACAGAAAAAATGCTCAAATTTATTCTACCATAAAATTAGTTTTTGAAGGTTCCTCTCTACAGTGTTAATGAATAACATTTATTAAGCTTCTACAATCAATACCTTCATAGAAGGTACAATGAACTCATTTATGAATTAATCCCAACATGAAAAATTAGTTTTTCCTGCTGTTGAAAAAATACTCCATCATATAGTGTTATAGTTACCAAATGTCTTACCATCATGTTACAGCCTTCCTCTGCATCAACAGGCTCACTTATTACATTTTTGGATGACCCCATTGAGTTTTCATACCTGTGTAAAAAAAAAAAAAAGTCATTAATTATTTTACATTAAACCACTTCTAGAACTACTTTTAGCTTGCTGGCAGCATTTAGGTCATGGGCATCAGATGTACACAATGAGGTTGTCAGCAGATACTTTTATTTGTAAAGTGTTTGCATTGCTCCTTACTAAAAACCTTAGCCAAAAGTCCAAGAAGAAAACAAAATGAGACTGATGCTACAGAAAAAGGTAATTTTGCATGTGGTTAGACAGTAAACAGTACAAAGACTATCAGAAATTTCAAACAAATCATTGCATGGACTGCTCTAAAACAGTGACATGAATAGAATAATCTTTCTTATAACAGAGAACTGGGCAAGTTGTTTATCAGTTCAGAAAGAAAAATTAATCGGAGATGCACTAAAAATCAGCATCAGCTAATTATTGATGAAGCAAACTACAACTGAAACTTCTGTCCTTATTTAACTATAAAATGTGAAGGCTCCTGTACAAGTCAGCTGTGACAAAGTGAATACTATACACAGATGTGACACAGAACCATTGCCCCAGATGAAGAAAATACACAGGGGTAAATATTTATATGTTTGTCAAGAATTTCCAGAACGGTGTTAACTATTCAGAAATAAATTCTTAGCTTCAAGGCTGATAAATTTTAAACAGCTTTTGATTCAAGTGCAAACAATCTAATCTTACTTGAAGTCTGAATAATTGGATGCTAGATGGAAATTAAAGACACTTCTAAATTATCTGAAATTAGGTAAAAAAACCAAGATTTAACCTTTAGTCAGATACAAAGTCAGATATTGTTGGCCTTCACCATGAATGACACTGCTTTAAGAAGGCTGTTCACCTGTTCTCACATTACATAAATAGCTGAATTTTCTAAAAGGATACAGCCCAGCCTGTGTTAACAAGCCCACAGATGTCTGTATGCTTTAAGACAACCTACTAAACCCATACAAACCAAAATGTTCTGCAGTTCGACAAAGTAAGCTGAGTTTTAAAAACAAAGATTTTACTTCTGCATCACTTCAGCCATCAGAACAAGCCTGCCACCGACCGAGTCTTCCAACACTGAAGCATCTTAGAAAATATCTTTGCACACCAAACTTATTTGATTGTAATCAGGTGATATTAAAGGCTCATTAAACTGACATATATATTTCAGGTGAAAACATGAAGATCTAGGATACTAGGAACATTCCTCGTAGTGCAGTTCATTTGGGAAAAACGCAGAAATAAGAGTCTGTATTTAAGAGAGCTACATAGATAAGACAGACCCTAAGTACACTGCAAGACCTACTGTGCCGTCAGCCGTGATTTTGTCTCTGACAGCAAAGGAAGACAACGGGTTTATGCTAGGAACAACATTAGTAGTTTCTACGATGCAAACAGTCATACATCATGTGGCATTTTATACGAGTTCATAGTGAATTTCCTCAGCGCGGGTGCCTCTCCCCTCACACAACTCCCACTCTGGATGGGTGGGCCTGTACAGCCTAAAGGACCGGCGGGGTCACAAGCACCAGGATCCCCCTCAGCCTGAGTCCGAGTCTCCCCACAGGCAGTGGAGGAACGACGGGAAGGGCTGGCTCAGAAGGACAGCCCGTTTCCCCCTCACGGCACGGCCTGACCCACACCCACCGCTCCCGGTCGCCTGTAGCAACCAGGCTGTCCCTGCCCCGTCTCGCCGGGCCGTATGGCGGAGCCGCCCGCCGGGGCAGCGCCCGGGGCTGTGGGGCTGAGGAGGGGCGAGGCCGGCCCGCCGCCATCTTCCCCGCGCCTCCCGCGCGCTGCCCGCTCTCGCCGGGCCCGCGCGCCGGCCACTCACGCTCTCCGCCGCGCCGCGCCGTCCCGCCCGCGCGCGTCCCGCCGCGCTGACGTCATCGCACCCCGCCGGCACGGCCCGCCCGCCCGCCGCGCCTGCCCCGCCCGCCCGGCCCGCGCATGCCCGGCTCCCGCCGGTGAGGCGGTGCCCTCACCTCGCCCCACCTGCCCCACACCTCCCATCCGGCCCGCGCCGGTGAGGCGGTGCCCTCACCTCGCCCCACCTGCCCCACACCTCCCATCCGGCCCGCGCCGGTGAGGCGGTGCCCTCACCTCGCCCGCGCCTCGCCCCACCCTGAGGGCGCCGCTGAGGCGATTCCCGCGGCCCCTCGGGCAGCGCGAGATCGGGGTTCCCCACAGCCTCTGAGGAAATGCTGGGGTGCGGTCACAGAATCAACTTGGTTGGAAGAGGCCTCTGAGATCATCGAGTCCCAGCTATGACCGAACACCACCTTGTCACCTAGACCATGGCACCAAGTGCCATGTCTAGTCTTTCCTTAAACACCTCCAGGGACAGTGACTCCACCACATCCCTGGGTAGTGTGTTCCAATGTCTAATCACTGTTTCTGTGAAGAAATTTCTCCAGATGTCCAACCTAAATCTCCCCTGGTGTGGTCTCTCATCCTGTCATCATTGCCTGGGAGAAGAGACCAACCCTAACCTCCTGTCAGTAAGTTGTGGAGAGTGAGATGGTCCCCCTTGAGCCTCCTTTCCTCCAGGCTGAGCCCCAGCAGCTCCTGATGCTCCAGAGCTTTTTCCAGCTCCGTTCCCTCCTCTGGACATGCTCCAGCCCCTCCATGTCTTCCTTGTTGTGAGGGGCCCAAAACTGATTTCCAGGATTTGAGGTGTGGCATCAGCAGTTAGTTACAGCACAGACAGATGGTCACTCCAGCTGCCACACTGTTGCTGGTACAGCCGAGGTGCCATCAGCATTCTTGCCCACCTGGGCTCATGTTCAGCTGCTGTCAGCCTGACACGGCTCCCTGTGCCAGTGTGATACTGAGGTCATGGCAGTCAGCCCTCAGCATCCAGCCCTTCCCCGCTACTGGGAGCTGGGGAAAAGGGAACGGTAAATAACTCAGTGCAATACACAGGGTGTAGGTATAATATAGGCACGTAATCCTGGGGTGTAACACTGAGGTGTGATTTGGGCTACTGCGTCCAGTTTGTGCACTGTACCTGGGGATGGGTGGGACTTGTGAAGAGGCCAGCTTTCCTCATGGGGTCTGAGGCCTGGGAAATGTGATTTGTGAGGAATCAAAGGACAAGTGGAATCTATTAAGCCAAAAGAAGATAAAAAGGGATGTAGGAGGAGTGTTCCAGCATGTAAAAACGTGAAGAGAATAATCCATTTCCCTCAGTGTAACAGGAGCAGCGAGAAGAAAGAGGCCTAAATGATAACCTGGACAGCTCAGGTTGTCATCTCTAAAACATTAAAAGTCCTGCAAGGATGGGAATAGATGGCTTGGGAGATCATACACGCTTCAGTCGGATCTGCAGCAGCAACAACATCTCTCAGAAATGATACATCACTCGCCTGTGGTTCAGAGCAGAGAGCTGAGCCATGAAGGTCCCATCCAAATCCCTCACACTGCCATCCTTTGATAATGCACTTATTATTTATCAGTCAGAGTTCTCACAACTGCCTTCTCTGTGTGGCTGAGTGCCCTGATACTGTTGCATCAAATCCCGCTGTTCTGGTTTGATGCCACATCAGACACAGCATTAGAAGAATCTCCTTTTATAACCTATTTTTTCAGATATTAATAACTGCACTAAATGCAAAGAGCTAGAAAAACAGGTCAGTAACTTCTGCAGAGTATAAAATACTTTCTGCAAAGTCTTATGAAACAATTAGAACACTCAAGAACACACATTTGGGTACTATTAAAGAAAATTACTGTCACTTTGAAATCCAAACACAGGGTATTTAAATGTGATGATCTTTATAAATATATTGGTGCTCAGTTTTTTCCCTTACTTAAGTCTATGGGCCAAAATCAACAACTTTTATATTGGAAAAAGGAAGGATAATCTTTGCAGGCAGGTCTTCACTAAGCCATCTTATATGCAGCTTAAAATGTTGACATGTGGTAACAATAGAATTAGGGGAACATGTCAAAATGGAAGTTTATCTAAATAAAGGTAGTGCCAATCAATTTATTTTGACATGCATTAGAATAAAACAAATGAAAGCTTATTCAAATTGGGCAGTGTTTCATAAAACTGAAATGTAGAAATGTCAAAAACTTAAAGTGAACACCAGATGGATAACTTCACTTGTTAGAAATAACTGTTCAGGAAGTGGTGTTTGTGCTGCTGGACAACTGCTCTCATGCTGACAGTCCAACAGATCTGATTTACACTTGCAGATCTCTCAGAGAAGTTGTGTCGAACATGACCTTCTCATATTAATTTTTTTGTGACCAAAAGAATGGCTCCAAACAGATTTTTAACAGACTACATGTGCATTGGTTTGAGGGAAAGGCAGGTGTTCCAGAAAAGTAAGGAAGCTCACCACATAAAAAAATTTTTATACTGCAAGACTTGTATTCTGATTTAAAAATAGCTTCACTGATATTCCCTTTTAACTTACAATAGTTACTCCCTTTTACCTAGAAATACAATACAATAGATACTCCCTTTTAACTTACATAGCATTTGCTATGCACATAGTTAAAATAATGGAGGGAGCAGAAAAGCCTCTCTTTTTTCCCCCTGCATTCACACCAGAATGATCTTGAATTTTATTATACAACTGGTTTAACTGTGTGCTGGGAAGGGTCTGGATTGTATTTTGACAAGGAGAAGAATATGATGTCCTCTGGTTTCCCTCTTGCTGAGACACAGATTTTTTTCCTAATGCATAGGATAGAATGAATTTTGTAGTAATGAATGTGGTCTTGCAAGTTGTGTAGGCACTGAAATGTCTAATCTGATACACTTGTCAACCCTTGAGATATTCAGCAAAGAGGTTTTTTGCAGTGTTAGTAATGCATCAGACAAAGAAAACAAAGCATCTTGAGTGCTACTTCAGAAACGAATCAAATCTTATTTCTGTTTTGATTGCTCATAGGATTTCCTTTGTCTACACATGCCACAAGCAGTAGGACTTAATTCACACTTTGTATATGTGATTTATTAAATACTGATGGGAAACTTGACATTTAAACTAATAAAAGATATTAGACTTAACTCACTATTAGATTTTTTAATCGAAAGACATTTCTTATATAGGCAGGAAATTGCAATAACACATTTACTGATTTATTGCAATATTTTATTCTTGTTTCTTCAAAATGAACTGTCGTACCTCTTCACAGTTGATAGAATTGGAGGTGAACCGAGAGCAGTCCATCGCTGTCACCACAGAAGGGACTGGACAGTGCAGCAACTTCTGTTACCTGGGGGCTCTGTTTAAACACTGTGGAAACACAGGTAGGTTAATCTCACTTCTTTCTGGTTAAAAGAGGAATGTTGAAAATACCCTTGTATTGAAAGGAGAAATAACAAATCTAATGATGGTCATGCATAAATCTCAACCCAGTAACAATGATTAATTTGACCGCCGTGGGGTCAGGATCAGAGCAATCCCAATTTCATATGACAGCTGTTAAGAATTATATTCCTGGGGAGGCCCCTGCTCATTTACTCGATGTATTTTCAGTTTGTCTGAGTGGCTCAATGAGGTTAAATTTATTTTACAGCTTTCTATTATCTGTGTTGAACAGTTATTAAAACTTGTATTGATCCACCTTATTAATAACTCTTACAAAGCCTCGCTTCCTTTTCCCTTTGACTCAGAAGCATTACTTGTGAGTTGCACCCTTAAGGAAGACTAACGCTCGTTCCCTTTTTGGTATAAAGCTTTGGCACACCTTATTTCCTGATCATCTTCCCCTTGCACTGTTTGTTGATGCTTGTCTGAAATTCTGGTAATCACAGAATATGCTGAGGGGACCCATCAGGATCATCCAGCCCAACTCTTTGTCCCGTGTAGGGCATCTCGATGGGTCCTCCTACCATGTCCAAAGGCTCCTCGAATTCAAGACTGTGGCAAGTCACTTTAGTCTGCCGGGCCTCACTGATGTTTAAAAGTTGGATAATTGTCAATATATCCTGACGATATTTGGTGCCTTCCGCTGGTAGACCAGAAAGGCCTAGGTGAGAGAGGCCCTTTCCCGAATCTCGACTGCTGTGCGTAAGCGACAAGACCGGCCGCTAC
>NC_031779.1:2677991-2698165 GCF_001522545.3 Parus major | reverse complement strand
AGGAGCAGCAGCGGCGGCTGAGGAACATCGTGAAGAAGATCGACGCGGACGCGGACGGGCTGCTCAGCGAGGGTAACGGCGGGGGCCGGGAGGGCCGGGCTGCTCCGGGAGGAAAATGCGCTCTACCCATGACACAGCCCGTGGCTCTTGTGCTGGGGAGAATCCCCGTGGAAAACATCACGATCCCTTCCACTGTGAGTTAGAAACACTGACAGGCTCATAGAGAGGCTATCTCAGTGTCTGAGGTTTCTGTTTGACTCGAGAAGAGACCACTGAGAGGGGACCTCACTGATGTACATAAATACCTTAAAGGAAGGGTGTCAAGAGGATGGAGCCAGGATCTGCTCGGTGGTGCCTTGGACAAGAGGCAATGAACAGAAACTCATGCTCACGAAATTCCACCTAAATATGAAGAACTTCTTTCCTGTGCAGAGATGGCACATTGGCACAGATTGCCCAGAGAGGTTGTGGAGTCTCCCTCACTGGAGATACTCAAGAAGCTTCCGGACACAATCCTGTGCTATGTGCTCTGGGACGACCCTGCTTCAGCAGGGAGGTTGGACCAGATGACCCACTGTGGTTGCTTCTGACCTGACCCATTCTGTGATGGAAGGAGTGTAGCCAGCAAGAATTAGTGTAGCTCAGAGCGGTATCAAGTTGATACTTGCACTTGTCCTTTGCACTTTTATGTGCTCCTTGCATGTCTGAAGCTACTTGGAATCAAGAGGGTTTCTGTGTTTGTAGTGCTGTTACATGCAAATCAGAGAGCAGGTTTAAGTTGGAAAGACAGTTCTGCAGGCACACTACTACATAGGTGTGCTTCAGTACCTGGTGACACCAAGTGACATTGAAGGATCATATATCATAATACAGTATAAAATGGCTCTTCCCAGACAGGTTTTTGTCAATCAGACTTAGGAACTCCATGGTAAACTCAGGCCTTCTCTCTCAGTACATCATTATGATAATGTTAATTTAATTTTAAATCTTGTTTTAAATTTTTTTGTTGTTCTGCTGTGATTTTGAAAAAGTCTCTTTTGTGCACACACAAAGCAAGCAAAATCCTTGGTCAAATGCCAGAACAGTAATACTTCATTAAAAGTATACTAAATATCAGGAAGCTTTCTAGGTGAGAGAATAAAATGCAGTTTTAAAGACATGATCGTTTGAATGCCCTTCACTTTATGCCTTTCACACTGAATTTAGTCAACTGCACCCTGATTTCAGTGTTCCTGCATGGATTGTGTAGAGGTGAGATAGTCTGTACCTTCAGCAGGATGGCTAATCCCTGTCATATACCACAGACAGCTTACAACATGAAGGCTTTAAGGGAAAAAGTCTATATAAAGTATAGGAATTCCACCCATACTCCTTCCTCATGGTGTATATACTGCATCTGTTTCTCAGTCTAATGAAAACTTGCCTTCCTTTCACTTCCCAAAGGTAAAACTCACACTGGAATGTGGATCTACACTAAGAAACTTCTGGTACTGAAGCTTTTTGAGCTCAGTTATTCCTGTGTACTGCAAAACTCTTGAGAACATTTTCCTTATTAGTGGTGCCTCCATTTGGAGGCTGACAGTGAAAGAAGATGAAATATATTGCTGCTTTTCTGATGCTGGAGTATTAAGTATTCATAGCACTGGACATTAAGTGTTGTCATATGGCTGTGCCTCACACCTTAAATGCTGGGAAATAAACCATTAATTAACGGTGCCCATCTTTAAGAAATCAGGTAGCAGTTTCTTGTAAGGCAGTGCTGGTTTGTGCACAAGCCTTGCTGGCACACACACCTCTGCATGTTCAGTCAATTCACAGAATCTGATAGCAAGCTGGTCCCTTTGCTAAGATAAATTCAGTATTCAATATGTATTTTAAAAATCCTTTGCTGCTTTTCAAGGGTATTTAAATAAACCTAATAAAGTTGTATTAACACCTCTGTCCAGGATAAGATACTTTAGTACTTAAAAAATGCTCTAAGATTTTTCTATGTCAAAGTAGTGATTTCTGTAGGACTTTTTATTAGTCATCATGACTCTTCAGAGCAAGATTTCACTTGAGTTGATTAAGATGTATAATTTTTGCCATGTGGAGGAAGATGTTTTTCTCTTCCAGGCACCTGAAATAGCTGAGAGATACTGGGAGAATATGTTCTCCCAATCTTCTCTAAATGAAGTAACTTCAATGTATTTCTGCCAGTTCATTGGTATATGAAGTTTTATTTCTTTTAGCTACATTTCTATAAAAACAAGCAGCTAAAAAGCCTTTTCAAACTGTGTGAGGCTTGTTTTCAGCCCCAAGTAAAGGGAAAAGAGCTCTACATAAATAGTTAATATTTTATTTTGGGTAATTAAGGCAGTGGTGCTAAATTAAGTTTTCTATCAGTTGTGGATTTTTCAAAAGAAACCCCAGAGTAATGGGAACAGCGTTTTTTGGGGTACCAAATTGCATTTAAAGTTGTCCGTCTAAACCATACTCAGCATCATTTTCATAAAGGTCTGGAGAAAAAAGAAATGATGCTATAGTGTTGATTTCCTTCAGATTTGAAAGGACAAGGCCTCATAACCATTAACAGATCCCCTGAAGTCTGTAGCTGTGATCTATTCCCTCATTCAGTTACCTTGGAAAAAGGCACAGCATGGAGCAAACAGACTGGTTTGCTTTAAGTAACCTCTTGCTTATATGCTTTCATCTGAATTGCAAAGTATTCCAGACAGAATAGGTCTGTGGGATCTTCACAATTTTTATGCTGCAGATGATTCTGATTTTCTTTATTTTGTTATATTTTTAATGTTTTTCACAGATGAGCTGAGCTCCTGGATACAGCAGTCTTTTAAGCATTATGTTACACAAGAAGCAAAGCAACACTTCAGTGACTATGACAAAGACGGTGATGGATTGGTGTCTTGGAAGGAGTATAACTTGCAAATGTATGATCGTGTAATTGATTTTGATGAGGACACTGTCCTGGAGGATCAAGAGGAAGAGTCATTTCGCCAGGTAAAATGTTTCAGCAGCAGCTCCAGAGAGCTGTTGGCCAAAGGCAGCTATATTTGTTTATTGTGACAGAACAAGATGGGTAGAGAAAGCAGAGCAGCTGGCATATGTTTAACACTTCGTGCTAGCTGAGTTAGGGGAGTAATTAAAGGAAAGTAGTGGAGTATTAAACCTGCTACTGACAAAATAAGGACACAATGAAATGGTACCTCCTGAGTGTATTTTGCTGGCTGAGTGGAGCGTAAGTCTATCGAGAGTCTTACAGCAGAGCATGGTCTCCAGCCACCATCTTAAACCCAGGCTGCAATCCACTGGGTGAAGTCTGCAGCCCAGCAGGGTCCTGCCCTCAGCAGGGACCAGCACCACTGGGGCTGGAGCAGAAGGAAGTTCTTTAACCCCTTGGTTGCACTGTTCCAGCCATTCTTTCAGTTACTGCTCAAGCACTCAGTGTGGGCTGTCAGTAGTGCCTGCTGTAACATTGCCTGTCCATTAGAGACCCACAGAGAAACTATAGCATTTCAAACAGTTTTAAGCAATGAAAATGCAACTCCCACAACTAAAAATGGATGTTTAAATACAGAAGTTGTGTGTGAGTCATGTCATGAAAGCAGATGCTTAAGTGGGGAAAGAGGCAAGAGAGGCAGGGAGAAAAGGTTCGCCAAGAACCACCACATAGCAAAACTTGTTTCCTTTCAAGTTCCACATTTATAAATATGTGTAAATATTTCCCAGGAAGAGAATAAGTGTGTTTTTAGACTGTTCTGGCCAGAGGTTTATTTTTTCTGTGAGGATTGCTTTGTCTGCTTCTAGTAAAGTAGTAGTTGATAATATGTTAGCAGAAATGAAACTAATATAGTGAACAGAGGATTTTACACATTGAAGAAACAAACTGTAAAGCTTGAAATGTCACATAACCGAATAATTACATAGCTTTTAAATACCACAAGACTTCCAGAGGAACTTCCTGTCAAAATATTGATACCGTGTTTGACACATTGCCATCAGAGATGCATAAAGAGCTATAGATATATAAGCTGGGGTAGAACTGCTTGCTTATGTTATGACTTGACTGCTTGCTGGATTTTCCTGCCTGCTGACTTCTCCAACGTGGATTGTAAATGAGCAGCATTGTACAAGCATCACAGATCAGCCACCTTCAGCATTTTCTTTACATTTGCAAATTAGTAGTGCTGCTCTGATCAAGATGGAAGAGTAAAACACAGTTTAGAATTGACATCAGGTAACCACAGGAATTTACCAGAAGGTGGCGTCCTTGTTCATAACTTCCCAAAAAGCCCTGGAAAACTTACATTCTCCCTCAATGATTCAAGCTTACATTGCAGTATAGTACTTTCTGTAATCCTTCTGGATTGCCTTCCTAGTTAAACTCCTAGCTAAGGTCAGCTTTTCTCTAAGAGGGCATTTAACTATTTTGCAGAATAGTTAAGATCTTACACTTCATTTGTTAAATGTTATGCTCTGTGTTCATCAGGTTAGCCTGATTTTGAGTGAAGTGTCAATAGGTAAGATATAAACCAGAAGTGCAATTTCAAATGGTTATTTGTGAAGTGTTTATGATCTCTGATTTGCTGGCTACTCCCGTATCCAGATCACTCACACTGATAGCACAGCTCACCTAAGGATGGGATTCCAAGATTTTTATAGTTCACACCATGTGTAGTTTGAGCAGACTTTGGTTGTCAATGGTGTGGGTCTGTATTTTGTCTAAAGAGATTGTACAAAATGAAACAAGAAAAAAATAGGAAATCTTTTCACATCTGGAAGACAGAAATCAAAGTGCAAGACATTCAGAATAAGAACTTGCCTGCTTATATCAGACACTCTTTCTTAATGGCATGCTAATACATATACTTAAAACAGGCGAGAGAAGTGACTTCTGTTTAAAATGATCATCTGCAATGTACAGCAGTCCTGTAGTAAAGGAATCTGGCCTTAAAATGGCTTCAGAAAAGACATTTTACATACATGATCTTTCAAGATCTTCTCTAAACTGCAGACAGCCCTTGACATAAGATGTAGATCCAGAAGATTAAGTGTCTTTAAAATGTAAATTTTGGAATTTGCAATGGCTGCCATTAATTATAATCATTGTACTCCACTTTGTTATTTTGGGAATTGGTGACTTTTAGAAAAGGATGCATATATCAAAATAAGAATTCTTGGTCTTTTCATTATCTCTCTTTAGTGTGTTTTAAATGGCTCCTTAAATTTAAAAAAAACAGGGTTTTTTTGTGATTCTTCGAATAAGACCATCTCAATTAAAAGTGTTGTTCTTATTGTTCTCAATGAGCTGTTTTTAGTAGTGTGTGAGTAGGTAATGTGAAATAATTAATATTCTAATGAGCTTAAGCCAGCTACTGTTATGTTGTTTTTCCTTTCCAGTAAGGACTCTAACTAAATCTATTTTCTAAGCTTCATTTAAAGGAGAAAAAACGTTTTGAGAAAGCTAATAGAGATGATGTTCCTGCTCTAAATGTGGATGAATATATTGCATTTGAACATCCTGAAGAAGTGGAGTACATGACGGTAAGATTTAGGGGAGCGTCTTTATCAGCCTGAGTGTGTAGGTCTTTTCAATGTATGTCCTCAGCCCCAGTACCACAGGAATTTGGGCTTGCACAGCCCAAATTAAAAAACAGGTAATGTCTTGTGGATCCAGTGCTGGAGGTCAGGAGCTGGAGCAGAAGTTCAGTGC
Organism: Parus major; assembly: GCF_001522545.3. Taxonomy (NCBI): domain Eukaryota; kingdom Metazoa; phylum Chordata; class Aves; order Passeriformes; family Paridae; genus Parus; species Parus major. The sequence continues at coordinate 2,692,452 of NC_031779.1, read as the reverse complement.
TTTTCTTTGAAATCTGTGGCAAGAACTAGGATAAGTATCCCCAGCTTTGGGGACTGGACTGACTTAGCCACCTCTCAGCTCTGTTAGGCTGCAAATCCATCAGTGAGATTTTAGCTTTTGGTTTTGGCTCTCTGGTGGACAACCAGAGACCAACCAGTCTTGTAACAATTCAATTAAGTTGCAAAAATGCAAATTAGTGAATCTAGCAGATGAGAAAAGTAAAAATGAGATGATTGAGCTTGGTATGTATTCATGTTTCTCAGCTGCTTTGCAGTTTTGAGTTGTGTTGAAGGATTCCAGCTCTATGGGCACTTTTCAGATTTGGTTTTCATGAAATCTGACATTCTAAACTCCGAAGGACAGATCTGTTTTATTGCATAGGAAGCAATTACTGCACTAGTCTGCATAAAACACAAAAAAAGATTGGAAATGAGGGAGCCTTTCATTTAAGGAATATGTCATTGCTCTAAAATGATTCAGTGCCGTTTCTCTTGATCATGAGTTGCTAATTTCACTCTTTGTATGTATACAAAAGGATTTTGTCATTCAGGAGGCTTTAGAAGAACATGATAAAGATGGTGATGGATTTGTTAGCCTGGAAGAATTCCTTGGTGATTACAGAAGAGACCCAAGTAAGGAAAAAAGGGAAGGGGCATGAAAGAGGGAACTAACAAAAGCTTTTGGAATGGGGAGAATTGGATTCACCTTTATTTCCAGCTTTTCACACACATACAGATTCTGAGTAAGATTTTCTGTCTGGGCATTTTCTGACTGTTTTCTGGAACTGGGCATAGTAGACTCCTTGCTTCAGTCTGCCCCATGTGTATTTGGTGGTTGTTTGTGTGTAGCCCATTCCACAGTTTCCTTGCAAGTTGCTTCTTATTTTCTGAAAGACTGAAGCAAATTCCTGACCACCAAGGATGCAGCTGAAACAAGGTGCAGCCGTATTTGCCAGCTGAACACATCTGCAGATCCAGCTGGCAGGAATGTGAGGGTAAACTGCCCTGGCCTTGATCAGCCTGAGCAAGCAGCTGCCAGCCTTGCTTTGGAAGGACTGAGCTGAGTGTGTTGTGAGAAGGGATGGAGGGAAAGTGTGAGGGGTCATTTCACTATTCCAGGTATCAGAAACCTGATTGCTGCCTTCACTCTTTGGTTTGTTTGGGTTTGTTTTTTTCCAATCTTGCCCTTCCTTAAACTTGATCTCTTCTTTCTTTAACAAGAAGGACACTTACTTGATGCTTATGCTTATCAATATTTCTCAATTAATATTTTACACACTGTATTTGAATTGCTTAAAGTTAGGGCAAATCTTCCCATTCTAAAAAGCCCACAAAAAACCTTCAGTTTTGTGGAAAGTCTGCTTGGCCCAAAGAATTGTTAATTCTGAATGGCATCCTAGCTGGGGGGAATTGTGTAAGCCACATGAGAATATGGAGAACCAGGGGAGTAATCTGTTTTTCTTCACTCTAATCAGCCACCTGGAATTTCATGTTGTATAACCATCTTTGATAGAGCTACTAAAAACAGATCTCTGATGTAGCTACAGGGTTCTGTATCTTTTCCAGATCTAACATAAAAGAAAGCTTTTACAAGCCAATCTATAAAAAGTTGTTGTAAAGGAGTGAAATTGTTGAAGTAATAGAGAAGATAACAGTTTTGTCATTTCAACTTGTTAGCAAGACTTGAGAATCAGTTGTACAAACTACTTCAGCTTTTCTCTCCTGCAGATAGTGTTCCTCAGCACTCTTTAAAATGACTAATTGGCTGCATGGGGACTCTGATTTCATAATTAGCTCATGGTTTGGGGCAACAGTGTATGGTGAGTTGTGACATAAAGGGAAAATCTTGCAAAACCAAATCTTAGAAAGGAAGGAGAGACTTTTTCTTCTTTAATAATAGATTTGTAATTATTTTTAAGCTGTTACTTACCTGCTTGTGATACCTGCTACTTTTGACTTTCATAAGGCGTAGAAAGCCAGTTCATGCTTGTCTGCAGTGTTTATAATTTTGATGAATTACTTCTCAATTCCTTGAAGAGTTAAGGACAAGTCTAAGATTGCTGTAGGCTGCAGGATGCAATGCCTGTACATCAGGCAAGTATAAAACAAGTGTGCAAATAAATACTGACAGTATATGAAATTGCTTTCCACACTTTCCTCTGCCCATTAAGGTTTGTTTTTATTTAGTGACATTCTAAGTTAATTTGCTTAGGAGAAAAGATGAAAATCTCTGCTTTAAAGTGAAGAGTGGCTTTAAATTTGGTAATTGTGTCTTACTAGCTGCAAGGGAAGATCCAGAATGGATACTGGTTGAGAAGGACCGGTTTGTGAATGACTATGACAAGGATCACGATGGAAAACTCAGCCCTCAAGAGCTGCTGTCTTGGATAGTACCCAACAATCAGGGTATTGCACAGGAGGAGGTTCGTGGTTTGACTGCTGGTTAGGTTTTAATTTCTGCAGGAGAATTTTGAAGGATCACACCAAAATGAGAGAAACATTCAGATTTATCATGTCTTAGTTACTGAAAAATATTGTCAGTAGATCTGTGCATATATTTTTAACTTCTTTTCATTTTGACATGGAATGCAGATTCTTTAACTAAATTAGGCAAATGTGAAGTTCCTATTAATTGTGTAAATGTTTGTAAATTAACAAAGTACTTTTGTACATGTTTAAATAGCTTATCTGCTTTGACTCAAGGGTACAGAATTTTAATAAGTAATTTTTTAGTTGTAGGTAAACCTAATGATATGCACTACCAAAAGAATCTACATAATTTTGAAATAAGAAATTGATTGTAATTCTTCTAACTGGATAAATCATCATAATTTGTAGAACTAAAAACTTGTTTTAAGTACAAGAAAATGGAAGTACTCTGTGATTCAAGATGGTATAAAGCAAACTTTGATGGTGCTAATTAAAATGGTTTAATCAGGGGTAGAACAGCATAATAGCTTTTAAGTGGATTCTCATTTTAGCTTATTTTTTTGTGGCAGTTTCCAGTCCCTGACTACATTGGAGAGGATTTCTGCCTTTCTTCTAGTAACTTCTCTCCATGTCTTTGTTTTGCCCTGGAGGATTTTGGTGTTCAGAATGGCAGGAACACCAGGTTTTCCCATGGCCTGCTGTTCCTGGGGAAAAGAGGCACCTCCCTCTGTCAGACACACAGCCCATGTGCTCCTCCCTGAGCTGCCACACGTGCCCTGCTGGACTTTGGGGACAGGAGCAGCCCCATGGTGGCAGCAGCAGCCCTGCCATGTGGGACCTTGTTGGATGCTGTGCTGTTCTGGGAGCATTTCTGTAAATGGGTATCTGTGAGCCTTTGCATGGCCTTTCCTGGCTGTGGTCAGTTCTTAGCTGACAGCAATAGCACTGTTGTGACATGAACTCTATGTGCTGCTAAGTTGTGCCTGTGTTGGCTTCCTTGGTTTGGGGTTTTTTTAGCATTTCTTAGCTATCTTTCAAATTTTGGCTTACAGTGAGGCCATGCTGTAGTAATAGCTCAATCCTACAACTAATAATTTGTTTTATTTGCTTCTCTAATGTGCTATTTTTTTTTCCTTTAGGTAGTATAAAGGCTTAGCAAAGTCACCTGTCATAAAGAGAAGGTAGCATTGATTTCAGTCATAAACTGCTGTTTGAAGTTAGAGTATCACACTTCCATTTTGGCATTTCAGAATGACTTGAGAAACCTGGTAGCTAAATAACATAAAAATAGAAAAAATACTATCTATTCCATTTTCAGGAATTGACATGTGTTAGCCAAAATGTTTGTCATATTAATCTTTCAGCTTTTGCCATGCAGAGTGCTTTTAAAATCCCCTTGGCTGACGTTAGTCCCTGTTATTTTTGGCTCAGTTACATTGAGCCAAACCAATCAGGAAAAGCAGGAACAGAAGGATTCTCTAAATCACTGTATTTGTAGATGTTCAGCAAATGAAAACAAAGTCCATGTAGTACCAGGGCTCTATTTCTCAGAAATAAGAGGTCCAGCAGAGCTTCTGCCCAGCCTGTTAGCTTTGAACTATGAAATACTGGTGAATGAGCTACAGCTAAAATATTCTGCAATTGGTTCTTCATTTTACTGCTAAACTGCCTTCTTTTTATAATATAAAAATAATCAAAAATCAGAATTGTTGTAACTTGGTACATATGGTGGTCTGTTTCTTTTACAGGCTCTGCACCTCATTGAAGAGATGGATTTGAATGATGATAAAAAACTTTCTGAAGCAGAAATTCTTAAGAACCAGGATTTGTTTCTTAACAGTGAAGCTACAGATTATGGTAGGCAGCTTCATGATGAACGTTTTTACCATGAAGAACTTTAGATTATTTATTTTGTAATCTCTTTTCTTCCCTTTCTTTCATTTGGAGCTTTTGTTAAAAGCACTCATCAGCTGCATTGCAAGTTTTATGCTGTAATTACAGTACACTAATGTTTGTGTAAATAATTTGCATTCAAAATTTAATTGCCCTCCTGCAAACTTCCTGGGCCTCTTCTAGTCTTCAAAATTAATCTGAAATATAATACTTGCTATCAAAATTCTGTAGTGTTGGGAAATAAATTACTTCAGGGTAGTACTGTATTGTGAAGAGTTGTTCTACTGTACTTGAAGAAAATGGAGAATATAGATGGTTCTGAAAGAATGCAAAATATAGTAACTGAGACTACTATTTTTCTAATCAATTAAATTAGGGCAGAGTGTGGGGAAAGTGGGGGATGTTTAGAGTTAGTATTAACTGTGTGTTGTTTAATACCTTTGGAGAAATACTTAGATAAATGCCTCAGTTGTTTAAGAGGTTTCTACTTGATTTTGAATGGTTTCTATTTTTACATCTATAGACAATTATTTTTAATGTACAGTTGTAGAGCATTAGCAATACAGTTGTATTTTACTGTATCGAGACCCTCTTCATTTGTTGGATTAAAACTTAAAATGTTCTGTCTTTCTGTGTCTTGTATGTTTATTTCTTACCTTGGGTCACCCATAGCAGCTCCTAGAGACATGAGCAATGTGCATAATGTCCAGTGACAACATTTTTTGGCTCTATCAACCAGAGATGTGTCATCTTATCTGGCTGCTAAAGAATATTCAAAAAAAAGCAATGAGTGCATTTAGCATTTTCTGAACAAGTTTGCAAAAGCAATTGTGTTCAGTCTCTTTCATTTGTGGTATATGGAAAGCTAAAGCATCAAGGCATTACATAAATAATATTTGTAGTAATAACCTCTAAAAGTTATCCTCAGCTGAAAGCTCCACAAGTGAGTGCTGTCCCATTTTGTGATTATTTGAAATAGTCTGAGGGGTTAATGGCACTACACGTTCAGTGTAGGAAAGTCCAAGTATTCATTTCTGTCTCCTGGAAAGAAATGAGCTGATTATTCCAGACAAAAAAAGCCTCACAGAACAGCTTGTGTGGAGTGTGTTGGGTTTTTTTAATTCCTACATAAATAACTCTTGTAATGCTCTCACAAAGCCCTCCTTGACTGTTTTCCTTCCTCCCAGTTCTGTTGAGTAAAAGCAGCTAGTTCTGCCTTGTTTTCCCCAGGATCCCACCTCTTAAGTATGCTCAGAACAAATGGAATTCCTCTTGGGGTAAGTGCTGATGCATCACCAGTAGAAGGTTAAGAGTTCTGATCCAGGGCAAAACCACATACACTATATTTTTAGATATCATAGTAATAGAAATTCAAAACACTTTTTTAACTTTAGTGGTTGGATTTTTTCTACCCATGTTTTATTTATGTCAGTTCCTTGGGAATATGAGTACAGCTCTTGCCATAGTGGTGGTGAGGTGTGATTTAAAAAAAAATAAAGTCTAATAAATCCAGTGTGCCCTGGAATATTAAAACAAACAAAAAAATTTATAAACTAACTGGCAATGTTTCTAAATGAGCACACATGCAGAATATTGGCTCCAATATGCTGAAGGAAGCTAAAGTGTTGCCACCTATGATGCTAAACATGTCATTACTGCTGAAGAAGGGACATTTGGTCCAGAGGCAGACCTGCTGCAGATGATATGTTTGGGACACAGATCCAAGGGTCCTTTTGAGACACAGAAATCTCAGCAGCACCAGCATTGCCTGTTTGGCTAATCAATGTGCAGTACTTGCAAATGAGTAGTGATTTGCTTTGAATAAAGGCATGGAGAAAAACCAGTGTATTGATAAAGCATTCAAAAGGTGTCAAAGAAATTAAAAACATCTTCCAGCAGGTACCTGGATTTATGACAAGAAAAGGGGGATAAAACCCCAAATAATTTCATTATCTGTTTCACAAAGTACTTCTACTTTTCTCCCAGGAACAAGCTGATCCTGCTGTGCTATTCAAGGCCCCGATGACACTGCACTTTTCCACAGTTCCCTTTTCCTTTTTTTTCTGCTTTTGAAACATTTGAAAGGGTAAGGATAGTTTAAAGACATAACAAGCACAAAAAGACCCCACATTTCTATGATACAAACAATTTTATTATATGCAAAGTATCACAATGTTAATTCTAGAGGAAATCCATTCATGTTCTTTATGATTATGGCAAAGGCTGATGATCTTTCTCTTGGGTAAAACAGCAGAACAGGATCCACCTTTCAGTGATGGCCTCTATTAGAAACTGCTATAAAATGTTAGATAAGAGGTAAGAACAGAGCCTGTGCAATTAATCTTTATAGTAATTATGGATTTTGCTAAAGCAGAACACTAGCAGGACTGTCTTGCACTGTGAGACTGCTTTTGGAGGGCCTTTTCAGCAGTTCCCTCCAAGAGGAGCAGAGGGAGTTGAGTTTCAGAGGGGAGCAGGGCCCTGGTGTGGGGTCTCCACAGCCTCCAGCTGCAGCCACGATGGCCCAGAGTAGCTGAACAAACCAAGCCAGGTGTTCAGAGACTGCAGCTTTTGTTTCCATGGGAACAGAGACTGGCTCCTCACAGAAGGCAAGGTGATTTCAACATTTTTAATGGGGATGATTGGGGATAATTTGCAAGCCCCTGACATTCCCTGCATGGCAATTCCGAGATCCATTTGTATGAAATTAGAACAGCGGGCATAGCTGAACTGTGTCTGTTTTAGCCTTGGTTTTCCTCTGGCAGGGGTTTCCTTGCTGCTGCTGTCCCCAGGCTGTGGGACTGACACCAGAGGCTGGGCTGTTGGAGTTTGGACATGACTGCCCTGCAGCAATTGTTTGGAAGCTGTATCTCAGCTGTAACCATTCTGGAAGCTGGGAAGGGCTGCACCAGTGCCTTCCAGTCTTCATTGGCATTTCCCAAACCACCTTTCCAAGGCACCACAATATACCCAAGGACTTCTGAAAGTTACAACCAGCTCAACACCAGGATTAGCTGAGTATTCAGCATTTCTTTATCTTCTGCTTTAATACTTTTCATAGACTCCCTCATCCTCTTGCTACATAGAATAAAAGGCTTACTGTCTATTTGATCAGACTCCCCAAAATCAGAAACATTTCCTGTGAAGAATGTCTTGCTTAGCATACTGGATCAGCACAAAAATGTTTGTAGATTCTATTTTCATATTTTGCCTACTGTCAGATCCAAATATAAAAATAAAAAGCTTTGTTCAAAGTAATATATAGTTACAAATTAAATGAAACTTCCATTCTAAAGAATGAGAAAATTTGAGAGCTTTAAAAACTTTTTTATTTTTTTTTAAGTCAGACTTATCCTCATTTTTCATTACAGAATGGATTCAAATGGTACATTCTGCTGCCAAACAATTTAATTTGTGGGGAAAAAGCCCTCAGGAAATGTGTTCTTGGCCTTATCAAACAGAACACCTGATTTTTAACCTCTAAGAGTGCTGGTGGAAGGAGATGCAGTGGCTGTCAGGAAAGTGGCTCCTTGTTGACACTGCTGGATTTCTGAGTGAGCCTGCCAGGTCAGGCTAAAATCCCCTTTAAAAGAGTGAGAAAGGGCAGCTGAAGGGCCCTGCAGGTGTCCAAAGCATCCTGATAAATCTCAACCTCTCCCTTGCCCACTGAAATGCTGCTTCTTGGTCCAAAAATAGTGCCATTGCTTTTGCAGGGGAAATTGCAGGATGCTGAGGGAGTTTCAGTAGATGGCATCACAGCATTCACACCCTAGAGAGGTTCTGTGATTTTGCTCCCTGCCTCAGCCCCACAGAGCTCCCTCCCAGGCTCAGCCTTTCCACACTGCACACAGCTCTGGCCACACATCAAGATATTAACCCAATCCTGAGATACAGCTTTTCAGAACTGGAGGCCTTGATGTCCTGTTCCTATTTAGAGCAGTGGGGAATAGAGAATTGTGTCCCTTTTCTAAAGCCTGGCTACCCCTGCACAGCCCAGTGCCCTATGGACATAACTGAGTACCACCAGGACCTGGGAGCAGGGACACAAATCAACCCAAACCTGCTTCATCAGAGCCAGAGCTGGGACTCACACCAGCCACTCTGACAGCTCATCAAAGTACCCAAACTGGAGACCTGGTCTGGGCTATTCTGAGAAACTCACCCACAGCACAGAGTGAAGTGCCTGTGCTGATGGTGTTTGAGAGAGAGCATCCCTGGGAGCTGCTGGGGAGGTGACTGTGCTACACCAGAGCTCTTGGGTGGGATGGATGCAGGCACAGAGCCCAGCCTGAGGTTCAGTCAAATAATTGGCTTTGTGGCTGGAGGCCAAACTAAAAATAACAGAAAAGTAGCATACCATTTTAGAGGCCTAAAATGCACTCAGTGCATTTTTATGAACCCCAACAGCAGCAAAGATGGTTTCAAAATACAGCTGTTACTTGGAAATAGTAACAGGAAACATTTAGGTTTGGAAGGATTGAGATAAAACACTCTAAAAAAGATCCTTTTCTTTTTCTGCATACAGATCAAGTAGGACTAGTGCCCATGCCCTCAAAATACATTTTTCAAGGAATTTTCCCTTCTAGGAGAAAGCTTCACTCCTTTCTCTTCAACCCTGTCTGCAAGTGAATCCTCACATTTCTCCTTCTCCCACTCTAATGCAATGATGCTTTCTTCCTGCTATACCTCTGACTCTTCATACTCTTGTTTGCCCTTGTCTGCTTGCACTTCATTTTCCCTCACAAATTTCCTGTACACTCCCTGTCTTTTTCAGACGATCAGGAAGGAACCTTACAAGTTCTTTAAAACACCAGCTACAAATTGCCCATGGAGTGAGGGGGGGTAACTGCAGGCCCCAGCTGCTGCAGAGCTCTCTGAACAGAGCCCCAAGAAGTTGCAAGACTTCCCCACTTGGGAATGATCTGCCGAGGTGGAGCTGCTGCTGTGTGAGAGCAGGAAAACAGCAACACCCAGAGCAGCGTCAGTTGGTTGGAGATCAGTTAAGTCCTGATGTGTTCTTGCTGTGGACAAACAGCTTTTGCATAGGAAACCACCACAGGAATATTTTTCTCTTTTTTATTTCCTACACCCCAAGAATGCCAGTGAGTATTTAAAAGCATGTATTTAAGAATGCTCAATCTCACCTGGAGGACAAGTGCTTTGGAGAGGGTTTCAAGGAAGCTTTAGAAGTGTTACCCTGTGATCAGGTATTTGCAGCTGTGTTAAAACAACTGGAAGAGCTGATTTTGGGCACTGCCTGAAATACCTGGTGTCAAGGAGTGCTGGGTGTGGTCTGGGTGCTACTGCTTCACTGGTCTGTGAGGCTTCACTCAGGTCCTGGTGCTAACAAACTCTTAGCTCTCTTCTTTTTCAAGACTTTGGATTTTACTTCTAAATTTCACGTATCTTGCATATTGATATGAGGGCATGCAAATCAGAAGTGTTCTCTACATTGACGTCCAGGTATCTAAATGTGTGCAGACACCTGCACACTTCTCAGAGTTCTTAATTTAACCCGAGTCCTGAAAAGTCTTTTCAGCTGCAAAATGCAGCTTTGAGCTAAGCTTCCTGTGTGCAAAGGCATGGGCCTCTGCCAGCCCCAGAAGGTGCTGCAGAAATGGGGCACCTATGTTTCTTTTGCTTCTTTTTCTTTGCAAGACCACAGCATTAGATAATAGCTTGTCTCTGTACTGTGCTGGTTTCCTTTGCACCGTGATTGTTCTCTCTCTTCTTGCAGCTGATCAAATCATATCATTGAACTTAGTGCCTTTTTTTCCCCTCCTCTCTATTTTTTTCCTGTCTGCTCACACACACACCCATGGCAAGGAGCAGCCTGACACCATTTGACATCTCTTTGCTTCCTCATTTCAATATTAACTGTTTACCAGAAGAGAAACAGGTTTGGGATGTGGGTGCTGAGCACTTGCATGTCTCTGTGTGTGAGCAACAGCTCTTTTGCCCTCTGTCCCTCACAGCCACAGGTCATTTCTCCGAGTTGCCTGGAGCAGCCCCATGCTATTGGCAGCAGCCTGACTTCAGGAGGGACAGGTCTGTGGATGTGCTGCACTCTCTGCTTGGGCTGGGGTGCAGTGACAAGGCTCAGAGCTGTGCCTGCTGCCGCTCTCACCCCACAACGGACCTGCTGAAGGATTCCTACCCCTCCACAGAGCAATAATAATGACCCAGCTGCAGTTTAAAGATGCTTTTTGGGTAAGTGAATATTTACTATGTGTTTCCTATATTCAGTGTATCTCTATTTTAAATTCTTTTTAAAATACAGCTTCATTTTATATATAGCTTAAAACTAATTTAATGATGTTCTGAGTTCTAAATTTAGTTTAGTAAAAATCCAAATTTGTCTCCAAGCAAAATCTTAGTGTTTGATACTGTAAGTGTTTCCTGGGCAGAAGGATGCAGTGTAAAGAATATATCCAGTCCCCATAAAACCACTGACATTCCCAATTCCTAGGGAGTGCTAGGGCCAGAAACCACTTTTGAAAGGGACATGGATTTGTCTGTCTCACCATGCTAAGAACCTGCTTGCAGTGAGTGTCCTCAGCTCTACGAGTGGCTCCCAGAGCAGGTGAGCTGCTGCTAATTATAGGCTGAATTCCCTCCTGTTTGCTAAGGAGCAGAGCCAGCAGTTGCAAGCAAAATGCTCCTGCTTAGCTCCCTGCAGGCTCCCACCCTGCTGCCAGGAGCATTCCCAGGCATGCAGAGCCCAGGAGCTGTGAGGTAGCTCAGGTTAGAAAGGACCAGCTGAGCCCAGACATTCACAGCTGACCTAAAACCAGCAAATACTGAAAAGGTGAGATCCACTCCATACTTGTTATTTGACTTTTGTTTGAAAATCCTTTTGGTCTCCTGTTTTCAAGCTCTTTCCCTGCAGTTACAAGGTAAAAGGACCTTAGTCATTTCTCTCACTATGGTAATCTGAGGTTCTCTTGCAACTGGAGAATGAAAGTTCAATATCAAGATTCTAACATCGCAAAGTTGAGTAAACAGGATGTTATGTGGTTGCCTCTTTTCTGGGTAATCATTTAGCCAGCATCTAGGACTGACTTAAAGAAAGACATGAAGCCATATGAACTCTTCCTGCTATTGCCTGGCAGTTCTTTCTGCTTGTGCTCTCTTTCTCTCCACCCATGCTTCAGGGTAAACCCTCTCCCGGTAGAAAACAGAAGGGCAGAGACAAAAACACATCTCAATGAACCACCATCCTCTGGACTCTTCCAGGAAGCCCTCCCCACCCCACTGCAGTATTAGATTTGAACAGTTAAAACTAATAAAAATACAATGAGGAAATACAAAAGTCAGTGTTGATGTTAGGACTAACTGTGCATGACCACACCTTTGTGTGATTCTCCTCCTCTGTGCACCCACTGACTGCACAGTGCAGTGCACAGGGTGGGACACGGCTGTGGGTCAGAAGCCCTGGGAGCTTCAGCCCTTGCATTGCTGAAGTTCCTTGGAAAACAAGCCACATGACTTTTAGAGCTGGTACTTTTGGTATAGTTACTTTTCAATGTCTTGGTCTTTAGGGAGAATAAATCAAGCTATGGGAGTAGTGTGAGGGTGATTAATGCCAGCTGCCAATCTGGCCAGGCCAGTTCTTCATGGCTTCTCTTCCCTAAACTCTCCTGTGCTTAGTCACGTTACCATGACTCAAATCTTTGCTTAGTTTTGGAGCTAACACCTTCTTTAAAGGAAAGCATCTTTGGATTTCATATTTTTTGGCTGGAAATGTAATGCCCAGCTTGATTAAGAAGGCAGGAATATATTAAAATATATATTATTATATAAGGATAATATATTGCAGGATGGAAGCTTTAGCTACGCAATAAGTCTTTTAAAGTGAAAACTTACAGGATATTGCACAACACAGCTCTAGTGTGCAGCTTGCCCCCCACATCACAAGATCAGCAATTATTTTTGCATTCATAAGGTTCTGTTGTAAGAGGAAAATGTATTCATGTGGTTGGCTTCAGCGAGAAATGATCTCCTGTATTTGGTGTGTCCATTGAACAGAAACTGCCTTTCTGATTGACAGAGGTGTTTGGCCCTTGGTGGGTGCCTCAACACAGAGCCCTGATCTCTGATTCCTGCACCCCCTCCCTGTGCTTTGCCCTGAGGAGGTGTCCCTGAGCAGCAGCTCCCTGCTCCACCATTAGGAAACTTCTGGAAAAGCAGGGGTTTCCTCAGGACCTACCTCAATGTAAGAGATGTAAAGAAACCCTAAGGGCAGATCTCCCCCAACGAGCAGAGGAAGAGCACCATACATTCCTCCCCACAGTTCCCCAGGCTTCATAAGAACAGCATGTGCTGTCTTCCAGGAAAATACAAATTGTTCCTCATAACAGGTTTAAGTTTTATCCCCTTTTTTCCAAATAAATGTAGCAATGATAGTACTATACTAAAATTTACACACTTAGTTCAATTATATTTTCTTTGTAGCATGGCCTGAGCAAAAACCTGTGTGTTTTTAATTACAATTTTTATTTCTATATGCTCCACACTCTCTGTAATGGTTTAAGGAACTGTTGCTCAAAGTCTGCACTAAAATGTGCTTCTTAACAGAAGTTTTCTATCCTCTGTTAATATTTCTTGGAAAACATTAGTGAGATAAAAATTCAGATTGGGTTTGATAGCCAATGCAGGGCAGTTGCTGATGGATTAATATTCTGCTGGGCTGCTGTACAAGCCTGACAGATGTTACCTGTCTTCTTTAGCATCATATAAGACAGGTAGGGCAATTCCCATGTTAATGAGGAGTGTGTGTGTGGCACCAGCTGAGCTCCATGTTAACGGGGTTATGTTAACAGGCAGAGCAACAGTAATTTTTTTGTCACAAAAACCACTAACCAAGAAAATCTTTCCCCCTCAGTCACAGAGTATCTTTCTTAGTCTCATTCTGTGTTCTTGCACTCGTCATTGCTTTTCCTTTGCAATTCCTGTCATTGCCTTTTCCTTCTATTTAGTCTTCCTCCAACCTGCTGCTCCAAACTGCAGCTGCAGCCCCTGAAATGCAGCTATTTCTGGCCAAGAGGTAGGAAGGTACTGGCACCACTTCTGTGCTTTGCCATACCCACCTGGGAACAGGGAATGAGGAAAGCTTTCAAAGGAGCTGGTTGGCTCCAAAGTGCCCAGAGCTGAGTGGGAGCACATCTATTCTCTTGGACAGATTTGAATCAAATTCAAGCAGCCATGTCAATTCTGAAAGTGTGTCATGGGCTCCTAGGGTACTTACGATTTAAAAATAAACACATGAAGTGTGAAATGCTTGTTCCTTCTCAGCTGTGGGATGAGCTCGGGGCTTGTGGATTCTCACAGCTCACATTTAAAAGTGTGGGGGAGATGCAGGCCAGGCAAATATGAAGCAGGCCTTGAACAAAGCTGGGAGGATTTGCTGCCCTGCCCTGCTGTGGGCTGGTCCTTCCCACATCCCTGCCTGTGGACCCATGGTTGTGGTCAGACACTGCAACTGTGGGAGCTGTGGAAGTGCTCCAGGAACAGGGACTGTTACAAAGGTGTTTAGTCTGTCTTGATTTGACTTCAGGCTATGTTCAGCCTCAGGTTCAGTGTAAAGTTGACTTTGTAGGTGAGCCTCTCAACTCCTCCTGTAGCTTTTTCACACAATGGTCTGTTGTATATGCCAAAAAAAGATGTAATTAGCTTCACAAATAATTTAGCTTCTAATGAGACTCTTAACTGTGGAACAAGAGCTCCATGGTGATAAAAGTCACAGTGAAGCTATTTCCTAAACGTATTAGGCAACATGCTGAAGAAATACAGCATCAATGGTTTTACTCAAAATAGGAAGTTTATTTATACCAGGAGCTACCCTGCTTTCCTGTAGAGGTTGAGCTTTGCAGGGCCTGCTGTTTTGCAGCAGGTCTGTGAGGAGGAAGTGAGACTGGACAGGTTTGTTGGGAGGAACTGGAGCTGGGGAGGCTCCTGCCAGCCCAGCACCCTGAGGCTGACTTGGGGCAGGCAGGGATGAGGCTGGAAACCTTCTAGCCTGGCATCCCAGCCTTGCAAGTGGGTCCCACTGAGTCTGAATGGCATGGCACCGATTGCATCTAACCCTATTGACACAAGACAGATTAAGATAAATCATCTCCCTGCACAACAGCACACAG